>NC_079394.1:8150773-8451086 GCF_029220125.1 Pseudoliparis swirei
TTATATTGATTATAAGTGGGGGTTATTTTTTTTCGATATATAAAAGGGTACTACTGTGCAAAAATGGAAATATGATTTTGGGTAACTAAGGCCAGCAAGTCCTTGTGCTTTTTAAGAGTGAATGAAACACAAGATGCTTCTTTCTCTTGAAGAAAAGCCAGTATGTTGTACAGACTTTAATCACTCGCAGGGAAAAACGAATGACCAACGCTGCAATGTAATATTTAGCTTTTATGTGCTGGAGTAACACTGGATGACTTCTTTCCCCCCCCAAGCTGTTTACCGTCATTCCATATTTTAACAAGCGAAAGCTGCATTAGACACTCGTCACACGTTATCAAGCACAGGGACCACAGTGTACAGAATGCAACCGTGAGTTTGAAATGTAGTTATGTAGTGTGTAACAATATGATCAAACCCATTTTCCCAAACCACAATGTTCTCGAGACACTGGATGGCATTTATGAATGTGTTGAAGAGTATGCATTTATTTTTTTATGTGTCGTATGACCTGGATACTGTAACTGATGCTTCCAAACCTGCATCACGTTGATGTTGGTGTTCAGTGGAAGTCCATTTTTCTTTTAAGGGATCACGTGGCATTTTGGGAAATACGCTCCCTTGCCGAGAGTTAGATGAGAAGCTGGATGGACTCTGGCGTCTGTCTGGTCCTCACGAAGCTGCAGCACGCCTGTCTTTGCATGAAGGTAACACAATCTGCCTACCAGCCCCGAGACTTACTAATTAACATGATTGTTATTGCAATGCGTTCCCCGTCTGTATGCTAAGTTAAGCTAACGGCAGCGGGCTCTAGCTGTTCTTTTGTGCCATATCGATCTTTCTCATCTTATTCCTGGCATAAAGTAAATAAGCGCGCTCCACAAAATGTCAAACACGCCCTCAAAAGAACCCAAAACGCTGTACGGTGCAGGCATAAATGCCTTTGGATTTCACTTTAGTATTTCTGGATTTTATCTGCAGATTCTCTTTATGATCAATTAATTATTGAAATTTAAATTATTGCTATACCGTCATTTGAATTTTCCCGTTCTGCACATACAGTGTGTAGAGAAATGTGTTTTTATGCAGCATCAAAAAGTCTAATTTCAACATACTGCTTTACTGCTGGCTGCTTACATTTTTATAAAAAGACGCAATACAATGTACGTGCAGAGAGAGATAAAACTATGCACGTCAACTTGTTTGAAAAATGATCAAATGTCAGTATTTTATTTTTAGATCTTAAATTGTTTCACAAGGGATTCACTTATTTTGTACGGTACACATTTCTTGACAACACATGTCAACAACATTGTGTACAAACAATGCCTCAAGAGATATATAATGATCTTTTTTATGAACAAGCTGTTGTTGACTGAACAAAAATAAAGAATTATTAAAAGACCACAAATTCTTGGTTCCATTGATTGTTTCAGAAATGCATCTTCATCTCTTCACCGGTCCGGTCCACACAGTGAACACAGATTACTCTCTGGAACCTGGCGCTCACACAGATATTTGGACACTGCTGATAGTGTGAAAAATATTCCATTAAATCTCAAAACATCCAACAAACTGGTGTGAACTAGTGATTTATGCATTATTAAATGCATTAGAGTTGGTGTAGGAAAATTAAGCCGGAGATAATTAAAAAAAAGGCATCATCTATTCTGGGGACTGGGAGGAGTTGAGATGTTTATGGGAGTTAAGTGTTTTTTCTAATCTTTCATTGCTAATGGTCGGTTCCTTCCTGTCCGACATGGAAGTATGTGATAGCACTCTTCAAATCTCAGGAGCAACGAGCATTTGAAGGGATGTTCACCGATGTAAGGAGAGCAGCGTTGCGAACTGTCAGCTTTGGCTGGATGCACAGGAACATCTCCATGGAAACGATCTCCATATCGTCGACATGTTTACAGCTCCATGCGGGACGGAATCCAAGGACACCAACACAACAGTCTCGTTATTTTCATGTTCATGGCAGGCGTCTTTCCAGCCCCCTCTTAACTGTGACACATAGTGTCTACATTTGAGTTTATATGGAGGTCTCACACACACACACACACACATTCCATTACCTTGAGAAAAAAGATAAAGCAGTCGGAAAGTTTTTTTCCCAGGCGATTGAAAAAAAGATGGTTTTCAAATTCACAAGTCAGGGGGAAATATACTTACTATATGTATACAGCAGCTATAGTGATACGTGTTTTTTTTTATTTAGATTGTAAATTCAAAAACCTGCTGTTAATACTTAATAATTACCGGCTGCACAACAAACTGCAGTAGATCGCTGCAGATCTTGGCACACTCGGCACTTTATTTTCCTGGACACTTTAACCTGCTGGAAATTCACTTTGGACACTGCCTTGTGTATATATTTAGTTTCCTCTGTATATTTAGTATTTAGTAGTGTTATTGTGTTCTTTGTTTTATTTTTATCTTTTATTAATACTCTAATGTGCACCCGCTGCTGTAATCCTGAAATGTCCCCACTGTGGGACTAATAAAGGGATAGCTAATCTAATCAAATCTAAAATAATCTAATCTAATCTTAACACACTGAGGATAAATCGGCCGTTCCTAAGCTTTTAGTTTGACCTCTTCTAATCAGTCAGATGTGTTAGCAGTTCCACCAAAGAGACATTTGCCCTCCAGAAGTCTCACATATTAATTATTCAGTCAGATTTGTTTTATGACATTTTGAACTCAACGACCTGACTCTGTAGTCTGCTGCTGTGAGGGTGGAGCTAGTAAACTTGCAAATTACACTCAGTAAAAAGATACTGGAACATGGAACAGATGAAAACAGTGATGGAACAGTGTTGACAATGTCACAGCCTAGGGGAGGCATTTTCTGCAGAAGGGTACCTTGAGATTTTGAAATGTTTTTATTACTTATAATAAAACATTTTACATTGTTGAATTGATACTTATATATATATATATATTAAAAGTGTTGCTTAGATCAGAAAACTTGGGATTCAACGAGCCATTGAGATTTGGTAATTTTATTTAAGTCACATCCCAATTGAGTATTTACCCCCGGCACGTCCCCTTTAAGAAAAGGATCTAAAAATACTTTTCACTGCCATTTCCCAAGCAAGTATTAAGATATAGAGAATACTGTGATTGCATTGTATTACATCCATATTAGCCAGTATGTTATCATGCTGTACTGTTTTTGCACTTGTCATGCCAGCCCAAGTGCCTCCAACAGAGAGGGCTGGAAGCCAAGGCCCCGCAGGCCAATTTAAGACCCCCGCATCAAAGCAGGATTTGCCCTTTCTTATTCTGTCCATTCAGCCATAGGAGGCATCTCCATCTTCTGTGTGGAGTGGGATTAGCTGCACTATTGTATCTCTGCTTTGAACCTCAATTGGTGATGCCAGGGGGGCGAGATCTAATGGAGCATTGCGAAGAGGTCTGCTGACTTCTTTTTAAACCCTATTTACACAGGGTAGGTTCGCTGGTAGGGAACTTTTCAGGAACGCCCAACTTCACACCCACGCCAAAGTTTGCAGTCACACACAATCACACTCGGGAGCTGTCGAGCACAGACGTGCACGCGCTGTGTCGAGGCACCGATGAACAGATACGCGAGAGGAGGTGGTGATTAAGTGCTGCAGGAGTTCGGATTGGCAACCTTCCGGTCGTGAGCCGGCTCCTGTGGTCCCTGTGTTTATAGCTTAAACTATCTGCCACCAGGCTCAGGAAAAAACTCTTAAAACCTCTGTGATGGAAAAAAAGAAGAAAGAATTCAGGTTGTGATCACATGTAAATTTTTTAAAACATTTTTAGATGGGTGTTACATCATGTCCGGGCGGCCACGCTTTGGGATCTATTTTACGGGCCTGAAATATTAATATAGATTTCAGTGTGACGAGCGTGTGATTTGGAGGCTGGTTACACGGCCGCTGCTACTAACACAGCTCAAATACCGTATTGATGTCAGACATTGGAATTGATATTCATAGAGCAGGACACTCGTCATTTACGTTGCTGTAGTGTTATGGAATAATAGGGTTTTGAGACCGTTGTATCTTTAAGAATCTTTTATTGGCTTAACCATACATAACACTGAGACTGACTGGATATGGGCAACTCCAAGAGCGGACTGCCGACTGTACACGCCCCCCTCTGATAACACGTACCTTCGTATCACTCCGCATGTCTATAAAGTAGTACCATTACATTACAATTGCTACCACAAAAGATCAAATAATATGTTACTTCAAAGCTTTAAAGACGTTTTACCAATTGATTTCAGCACACGGTAGCTTCTCAGGTTTTACCTTTAGCAGCAGTGCCGGGTTCGGCCTTTTGTTCAGGCACCTTCAGACAAGACAAACATGGATATTGATCCAGGCCGACGTTGAACTCGCGTATCAGAGCTTTCCAGAAAGTCTTTTTCCCGTAGATCAGCACCATGGCGGCGACCGTGGTGTAGATGGACGTGAATAAGAACGTGAGCGTGATGATGTTCTCGTGGTTCACCGCTATCTGGCAGTTGACGTACAGGTCTATCGCGAGGAAGAGGATGAAGACGGCCACGAGAGACAGCGCCATCTTGATCACCCTCATCTGAGAGCCCAGCTTTAGCCCGTGGGCTCCGTTGGAGCTGGCTTTCATGTGGCGGAGATGGATCGCCAAGTGGAGGGAGATGGAGACGCAGCATTTCACCATGATCACCCCGGGCAGCACGTCAGCCAGGAGCAGATACAGCGCTTCGTAGGCCTTGCCGGAGGGGGTGTCGGGCATTAAGACGCCACAGTCTCTGTTCTCCACGGTGACGTTGTCGGAGTGGAACACCACCAGCATCGGCATGCAGGTGCCCAAGCCGCACAGAGGGATGAGAATCACAGCCAAGCTCACGTGTTTGAGGATGGCAGCCTGGATGTGTGTGTAGCATTGGTTGGGTGCGGTCACCAGCTTGGTGCTGTAGTAGAAAGTGAGGAAACTGGTCATCCACATGATGGTGAACTTGAGGCTGAAGATTAAAAGCAGCATGACGGTGTAGGGCAACTCGCTGATGAGGCACTTGTTGTCCACCTCGTCCATGGTCATCCAGAAGTAGCAGACCAGCTGGTGAGCCACGCTGGCTAGCGACAGAGCCAGGATGATGGTTTCACTGGGACTCCACTTCTTCTTCTGCCTGTAGTTCCACAGACTCATCAACAAGATGTAAACATTAAAGAAGACAGTGGTGACAGCCACCAGACCGGTCATTACCCAGAGGGACAGTTTATTTAACCCGTACATTGTAATAATCTTTATCGCAAACACATCTGCGATCTTCAAGAGAATAACTTATCCCACGCACTCAGCGGCGCGGGGGGCTCGGAAGTCTTTTGCTTTTGCCGTGTTCAAACAGACGGCAAGAAGACAAAAAGATAGACACACACACTCCAACCCAGAGGAGTCTTCATTTCACTTTGGTGGTGTGGCCTGGGGGAAAGATGTACACATTTAGTTTCTGTAATGCATGCAAACAATCTAAGTAGGCTTAATTCACATTTTTATTCTTAATCTCTATTATGGTTTATAATTTATGTAACATTTACAATATGGATGGTCAAATGCAAAACAACTGAAGTAAGGAGGTTGGAGAAATTAGAGTTTATGAAACATCCATTTTTACCTCAAATGTAAGTCCCACGGCTCACTGCGCCTGCTCGTCATTCCATTGCTTCGCCTGCCTCCACGTCTTTGGCTGCAATAGAGGAGTCCTTTGTTTTATTTTGTTTATCCCTGCAGCGTCAAGTGGTCTGCACAACGCTCTCAGCAAGGTGGAATCCTCTGATTTACATGTTCTTTGAGTGGGATTTATATATCGGCCTTGGATATGATTTGCATTAGTTACGACCACGGGTAGTGGTGACCGTGTATTTGCATCGGCGCAGGGTGTTCAGGATATGAGCTCGTTACCAATATCCGGTGACTTTACTGTCTGTCATTCAGCGCAGCATTACAGCTCAGCCCGTCCGCAGACCACACTCTGGACCGCATGCAGATGGTTAGTCCTGCGGCTGGGACATTTACAAACACCAAACCACACACACACACACTCACACACACACACACACTCTTACACACGCACATTAACACACACACTCACCCACACACACTCACTCACTCACACACATACACACTCACACACACACACTCTTACACACGCACATTAACTCACACACACTCACCCACACACACACATACACACTCTCTCACACACACACATACACACACACACACACACACACCTCTCTCCTGGCCTCACCATACCATGGTTTCTGACCCTGATCCTTTCCCGGTGAAAAGTCCCAGAAGTTAGAGGCAGCAGGTGGCAGTGGTTCTATACTGGTCTGGTGCAATGGTTCTCCACTGGTCTCGGGCAGTGGTTCTATACTGGTCTGGTGCAATGGTTCTCCACTGGGTTCTCCACTGATCTGGGCCAGTGGTTCTCCACTGGTCCGGGGCACTGGTTCTCCACTGGTCTGGTGCAATGGTTCTCCACTGGTCTGGTACACTGGTTCTCCACTGGTCTGGGGCAGTGGTTCTATACTGGTCTCGGGCAGTGGTTCTATACTGGTCTGATACAATGGTTCTCCACTGGTCTGGACCAGTGGTTCTCCACTGATCTGGGGCAGTGGTTCTCCACTGGTCTGGTACACTGGTTCTCCACTGGTCTGGGGCAGTGGTTCTATACTAGTCTGGTGCAATGGTTCTCCACTGCTCTGGTGCAATGGTTCTATACTGGTCTAGTGCAATGGTTCTCCACTGGTCTGGGGGTAGTGGTTCTCCACTGGTCTGGCTGGGACCAGGGGTCCGCCGGGGAGTCACCGACAGGACACAGGGAGTCAGCGAAGGGAGCCGGCCGGGCCGTGACAGGACACGGGGAGCGGGAGTGGACGAAGGGAAACAAGGTCCAGGGTTCTGCCGGGGTGTATATATATAATATATATATAAACCGTAATATATTATACAGTCTTGTACTATGTTTTTCACTGAAAAAGACTTTCATTAGGTTTACAGTAGAACTGCTGCTTTTACTAAACATACCGTAATGTATTATTCGCGTCACTTAAGTTTATTACGGTAAAGTTCTGGCAACCGCAGCTGCCGGTAATTCACCGTATATTTCACACTTTATTATTATTATTTTTTTACAGTGTATATATATTTACGTACTTGCCGTTGAAACAAAAGTTTCTGAAGCAGAGGAACAAAAATGTTGTTCGGAGAAAAGTTGTGCTTCTAATATAGTTTATTTTATTTTTTCGCTGAGGTGCCTTCAGGTGTCCGACCTCAATGTGGGACAGATGGACTGTAGATTATATTTATAGTATAATGCAGTTTATTGCAGATTACTGGAAAGCAGCAGAATCCCCAAAAGGAGTCTGGAGTGTGAATAGAGTCCATGCAGCTGCACGTAGTTGTGTACTTCTACTGAGTATTGTGTGTACAATGACATCATGTACACAAATGACATCATGTACACATTATGTACATCTCAATTATTATTCCATTCATTTTCATTTAATCTCATTAACAGAATTCCTTATTCTTTTAGATAAAAAAAAAATCTTCTTCCCAAATGCACACTCACACACCTACACACACACTCACACAGACACTCACACTGGCACATACGCACTCTTACACACACTGACACACACACACACACACAAATACACTCACACAAACACACACACACTCACTCACACAAACACACAGACACACACCCACTCACACACATTCACGCAAATACAAACACACACAGACACACAAAAACACTCACACACACACACACACCACTATTTACCTGATAAGAAAAGAAAATCTCCTGTGAATCACCTGAGGAGTCTTTTTAGTAGTTTGTACATTCAAGGAAACTGTCTTCGTAGAAAGACTTGACTTAAGACAGAGACAGACTTACTCGATTGCTTACACATTTTTTGAAAGCATGCCTCGTTTTCTCAAAACTCTAAACACAAATCCCAAAACCACTCACACAAAATGCAAAACCCTTTATATCTCCTGCAAAATGCAACTTTGCTTTCAAAACAGTGTTATGTCACCTCAAAAGGGTATTTTGTTTTCAAATGACAAACACAGCCCATTATATGAGTAGACATTCTGAGCATCGATTGAACACTGATGTGCTCAATGGAAAACACTACGATGAAATGGGAAAACACCAGTATGAAGGCCTTATCAGGAGCATTATGCCTTTTCATGTCCAGTGGTACTGAACGCTTTCCCCTGTTGTAAAATATTGTAAATGTATAGTGTTTTAACTCAAAATATAAAACAACACACAAATATACAACAAAAATGTTTCTTTCTTTTTTATAATTGTTTCACAGAATAAACAATAGAAAATAGACCACAACAGTCAACAAAAAAAGAAAGAAAAGTGTAAATAAAAAAGGACGAAAAAATGTGTCTTCGTCCTGTCGTCGGTTCCTGTCTGGCCACAGGACCTCATCAACATCCTCCTCCTCTTCCAACTCTTCCTCCTCCTCTTCCACCTCTTCCTCCTCTTCCTCGTCCTCGTCCTCTTACCCTTACTCCTCTGCCTCTCTAGTCTCCTCTACCTTCCATGTTTTCATCCATTCTTCTTCAAATCAGGAGGTCACCTGTGGCCCTTATATTGCTAAAGCCTTGATTCCAAATTGCACAACAGCCGTGGAAATGGAAGTTTTGCCAATTGAATAGCAGTGTGTTCTGTCTGAACACAAGGAGGTGTGGCATTGATGAAGTGTGCAAAGTAGAGAGGATGGTGTTTAGTGTTTTGAAGAAAGTGTGGCTAACAATTGAAATCTGTGTCTAAAGCAGATAATTGTGCTTATAGTTTAGCAGAATTGGTTTAGGGAGTTGGCACATGAGTTACAGGTTGTGGTTATTGTGTTATAAGTTCCAGTTTTTGTGTGTAATCAATTGAGAAAAACTGTAAGACAGAGACAGACTTAAATCATAATGTTTATATTTCATTTATATTTGAGTTTGCTTGTTTTATTGTAATTACA
Organism: Pseudoliparis swirei; assembly: GCF_029220125.1. Taxonomy (NCBI): domain Eukaryota; kingdom Metazoa; phylum Chordata; class Actinopteri; order Perciformes; family Liparidae; genus Pseudoliparis; species Pseudoliparis swirei. The sequence continues at coordinate 8,159,800 of NC_079394.1, forward strand.
TTAGCATTTAAAACTCTTCATGGCATGTTTTTCTTTGTGAATAACACCTTAACTTAGCAAAAATAAATAGTTGTTTTAATACCAAACAATCCAAAGCCAAACTTCAAAATCAAGGCGCCGCCTGTTTGCACATTTTGATGAAGAAACTCTTTGAATCTAGACGTAAAAGAACACTCTGCCAACAAGTTCTGCCATCTAACACCTATTATTATAAAAGGAGAAATTACCTGGGTAGATTATTTGTAATAAATGATTGTGTCTATTTCCGCAGCTCGTGCATGTTCAAAGCACACACCTGCGTTCGCTCCTAAAAATGCTTTTGTATAGGCTACAGAGAACTTCTCATGGAAATACATGTCTTTACAAATTTGAATGGAGTAAGACATTGTTTTCAACTTGTCTCCATGTGAAGCAAACAAGTGACAAAGGCACACTGCAGAGGCACATGGTAAACATGTTTTGTGTGTGTGTAGGTGTGTGTGTGTGTGTGTGTGTATGTGTGCTGTGGGAGCTGCTTGTCCACTTCTCCAAAAAAAACAAAGAAAAAAAGCCTCTTCTAAAGGAGCGCTTGTCTCAAAATGGTGCCGCGGTGCTGACCCTGGATCCTGAGTGTGGCTCCAACTAGCTGTTTGAGTCATAACTAGTTGACTGACTGCTGAGCCCAACGTGGGGGAGAATCACACAATACATAAAAAGCTATTTTGCGGCACTTTGTTCTGCAAATGAAAACAATTCCAGGAGGCAAATGTGCATAAGAGGATCAGAAGCAAAAGGAACTTCAGTCATGAGTAGTTCATAGTTTGAATATACAGGACTGTCTCAGAAAATTAGAATATTGTGATGAAGTTCTTTATTTTCTGTAATGCAATTCAAAAAACAAAAATGTCATGCATTCTGGATTCATTACAAATCAACTGAAATATTGCAAGCCTTTTATTCTTTTAATATTGCTGATTATGGCTTACAGCTTAAGAAAACTCAAATATCCTATCTCTAAATATTAGAATATCATGCAAAAGTATACTAGTAGGGTATTAAACAAATCACTTGAATTGTCTAATTAACTCGAAACACCTGCAAGGGTTTCCTGAGCCTTGACAAACACTCAGCTGTTATAAATCTTTTTTTTTACTTGGTCTGAGGAAATATTAAAATTTTATGAGATAGGATTTTAGAGTTTTCTTAAGCTGTAAGCCATAATCAGCAATATTAAAAGAATAAAAGGCTTGCAATATTTCAGTTGATTTGTAATGAATCCAGAATGCATGACATTTTTGTTTTTTGAATTGCATTACAGAAAATAAAGAACTTCATCACAATATTCTAATTTTCTGAGACAGTCCTGTATGTATTCATAACAGCCCTTGGCCCTGTTCTAGAAATGTAGTTTAACTAATTCAGGCGAACAAGCTGATATTGGGCTCAATGAATCATGTTTATTCTCATCCAGATACTTTGGTGACTTGAAAGCAGTTTGAGGATTGATTTGCAAATCCTGGATTCTGTTATCTTGGGCATCAGTGCACTCTTATTTTGAAATAAAGGCTGAATTAGTGGAGAGTTGAAACCGTGAGCGGTATTAATCTGATTGGCTGAGTGCTGATCATGTGTGTGTGGTTATGCGTGGTAGGTGTGTTGAGAACCGTCCCAGCATGCATGAGATAATAGATGTTTCCATGCACTTTTATATTGGTGCATCATTCTCTACCGAGGGAATCATAAGCCGGTGTTGAAAAGGAAACAAACAATATTTTTTTAATGCCAAAAATTCACAATTTTCCACTGAGTGAGTTCTGCAAACATTTAATACATTTGTGTTTAAATAAAAAATTCTTATTTTTAATACAAAATTAAACACCAGTCTCCATAAAAGTTATAACCTAACCTCAAGAGGTCCTTGAACCACAAGTCTCTCTCTCTCTCTCTTACACACACACGCACAGACATAATTAAGGCAGCTTTGAAGAACCCAAAAAATCCACATGTCAAATCCCCAACACTGTAATTTGTTGCAGACTGATCATTTCTAGGGCCCCTTTCTTCAAAATTCATGGAGTATGAATAAAGGGGCCCTAGAAATAAGCAGTCTCCAATTTTGTGAAAACAGACAATGTTTGTCTGACCATGTAAATGCTCCAAATGCTGGATTTTAACTGTTGAACCATCTACGTTTTAACTAACGATTTGAACCTCCAACAATATAGATAATTTATTTTTATACTCATGTCAAAACAGAATACCTAAATTCATTAATTTCAATCTTTTCCGAGAAATGGTTACATTCTGGGAGTGGGAGATGTGTTTTAAATGTTGTTCTATTGTGGCGTGTCAGCCCAGATATCATGAGGCAATAACAGATGGACCCACTGCACGCAAATGTGGCTGCTCAGTGAGAGTCCGCTCCTCATCAACATCTCAGGTAAAACATTTTTATTTTCCACGTATAAAAAATAAAAATAAAGTAATACATCGTTTAAAAAATTTAAAAAAAGGGCACAAGTAAAAATAAAAGTCTTTTGATATATACATTTTACATACAGTTTTAGCTAAATCAGTAACAGTGAAAAGCGTTGATGTGTAATGGTGCTCCAGTGCATGATGAAAGTCAACCAGTTGTACAGTTTTGTTTTGGACTAGGGCTCCCAGCTAAGATTTAATTCCACCCTCTTTATTCTCCAGTTAAATATATTGAATTGAACTTTTTGTCATATACATAATTTACAACATTTTCTTTACAATTTAATATTTTCTTCCATCAGAAGGCATAGTTTTATACTAAAAGGTAAATAAAATAAAAAGAAGTCTATCAGGCATTTGGATCGTAGTTACACCGGGTATCCAAATTGATGGTCGTATTTGAGGGAAGGATGACCTCCAGTAGTTGATTTGCCGTTACTCTCGCCGGAGTAGACGGGACTGGGGCCGGATTCCCTGACACTGGGCAGCTTCTTCTTCACAGAGCTGTATTGCACCCCGGGGTGGGTGCGGTACGCCATCACCGAGCGTAAGCTGGAGGCTCTGCTGGAGGTTCTGCTGGTGGGTCTGCTGGTGGGTCTGCTCTCCGGGGCCTGGGCGTCCTCCCTGAGAAAACAAACCACCGGGTCACAGGTCTCCATCAGATGACCCTCGTGTTTTAGAGGATTTCATGGATGTTTCAAATTCTTTACAGCTCCGGCACAATACCTTATTTCGTTTGCGACCTCTTTCTGATAGCGGCGCTTATGGCAACAGCAGATCAGGAGCCAGATGAGGAACAGGAGGAGGAGCAGCAGCAAGAGAGCGCCAATCACCGCTCCGACGATGACGCCCGCCTTATTGGTCGCTGCAAAAGAGGACATGTTGCTTTCATGGTCAGACAGGTGCAGCTCTGCGTCTTTGTTATGACAGCTAACAAGAGGCTTGCGTGTCATTTTAGAACGCTCACGACCGACTGCAGCAAATACCGGAAGGCACGCAGTAGAACAACATGCATCCTTCGAGATGCAAGAGTTTTAAGTGGGCCAGCTCGAGAGTCGACGACTTACGGTTGTATGCGTGCAGTACGTATTTACACTGGGTCTTTCCGACTTCATTTTGAGCCTCACACATGTACGTTCCGATGTTGCCGTCTGTATGGTTCTTTATCAACAGCTCCCCAGTCTGTGGGTCTTAATGACAGAAAAGAGCACTCAGTACAAGTTTATTCGACAAGCACAGTATCATGACGGCAGTACAGAAAAGCCTCTTTTATATAAGCTGCGTCCTCACCTTGGGTTGCAGTGGGTGGTATTACACCTCCACTCTCTCTCTTCCATGTGTAACTGAGCGGCGTGGATCCCAGATATGATTTGCAGCGGAGGGAGACGGGACCGCCTTTCTCCTCTCCGCTTTCAACCCAGCACTTTGGCACCGATGGGGGAACTAGCGAAGACAAAATAAACAAGCACATCAATGCTTTTAGTTCATGGTGGGAGGAGTAGTGGTGAGCAAGAGGTGAACCATCTGAGGTATGGAGAGCATCCACATTCCTCACGAAGGAGAGTAACAGTTCAGATGAAGAATGGGAGGGATGAGAAAACAAACGGGTAAAACCAGTACAAAATTCCTCCTCACCCATCACCACCAGAGTGACTTTTCTCATGTCAACTCCCGGCGCCTTCTTGACTTTGCACTGGTAGGTGCCCGTGTCCGAGAGCCTCACATCAGAGAAAGAGATGGAAGCGTCTCCCTGCATGGGGTCCCCGATGAATGTCAGCCTTTTGGAGACCCCGTAGTCGCCGTAGTGGTGCATCTTGCCGCCTGTGTGCGATAAGATCTGAGATGCAAAGATGGGTTTGAGTGATAACTCTTCTTCAAAAAGCAGGTTCCCACAAACAAAGCCCAGAAGTAATAAATAAATCCCCCACACTTTCATGTTTAATGAATGTTCTCCTTTAGTAATTTGGCAAACCTCCCGGACCAGTTGTAAAACAACATCCCTCCCAGCCCTCAAACACCTACCAGTTTGTCTTTCTGTGTCATGTCTGGGCTGATGTTGGACCACTCGATGTCCAGCTCTCCCGTGTCTGAGGAGCCGGGGCTGTAGGTGCATCCCAGGATGACGGTCTTCCCCTGGGCCATTTTAGTGGTCTGTGGCCCTGAGGACGTCACCTGCATGGCCTCCGTCACATCTGATGGGACGGAAAAACTCACGTCAGATTTGCATGGTGTTCTACCCAAGTTCAAATTACATTCATATAAGAGACAGACGTTTTTTTAATCTCTCCCTCAACTGCATATATATTCTCCAATGTAAGCTCTGGGCTGTCTCAGAGCGGAGTCGGTGCTGATCTGAGACCAACTGTAAGTCAAACTGAGGAGGATTTGGAGCCGGAATAGAATTAAAAGCGATATTTTTTGCGAAAAATGTGTTGTGTATTAATTTAAAACTCCCGAGGCTCATTTGTTTATGCTGTAAATGATGATAAACTAAACTCATTTGAAAAATGGACTTGACAAGTGGCAGTTAAAAGCAGTTTCTGGTTTGAAACACACCCTGCTTCATCATTGTTTACGGCCATCATGGATTATAATGACTGCGGATAGCTTGACGTTGACAGAAATAACTCAATGCTGATTGTTATTACGTTGCAACGTGTTTCAACAGATCTGAGCAATTTATCTTGGTAATGTTGTCATTCTCAGGCAGGCATCTGGAGCATTTCCCCCATTTCTCCATCTAGGTAATTAACCTTCACTAAATGTCCTAATGGACCATGCTGATAAATATAACCAGCTTCTCTTTTGAGACCAAGACAATCAAACTCTCTGAAAGCACTTCAATACCATCAAGCAAACTACGTCAGAGGTATTTATAAAAGCATGTAAATGGCAGATGTCACAAAGGCAGTCTGAAAAAAAAAAATCATATTAGTCAGTCAAATGTTTATACTGCGAAAGCCTTCTTGGGCAAAATTCTGGGAAATGTGTTTTTTATGTGGAGAAGTCGTCAATAAGCTCGACACAAAAAGATGCAAATATTCAAATGTGCACCGTTTCACGGGCCTCACAGTGCTGCATGTGTTCTCTATGTACACGTTCACATTTCATTCAATTTCACTTGTGCTTTTATGTGGTTTGCGTGTCAAAATAAAAGCCCAGGTGTAATTCCTCCACTGGGGACGATGACGTCTCTGTGTCCTTCTTTACAAACAGTTTGACACACACAGGAGTCCACATGAGACAGCCACCCACAGTGCATGGACACGGTTCAGTGGTTGTCTGCAATGCAATTCCCTCAGTGGTAATACTGACCGTCCTGTCTTCAGCTGAGGGAGCATGCCAGACTGGCCAGTGTATAATGTGTGACTCACAGCTCAGACAGAGAAAAACATCAATATTAAGTAAGTGATCATATACATTCTGCTCTCTATGATCAGAACAGCTACGCCTTCTCATTAAAAGGGCTGGCAGTGTTTGGGCTTTGGCCTTATACTTATCTGAAACCTAAAACACATTCCTGAGATTTAAAATTAGACTCACCTGTCGTCAGCTGAATTGTGAGCAGAAACAGCACAGCCACCTTTAGCCGGACGCCTGTGAATACTGTGAATACAGGCTCCATTGTTTCCCTGGAAGCAAGTGCAACATGACATGAAGCATTTTGACAATGTATTTCCAACATCTCTCCCACACCTGTGTGTCTTAACTCTAGAGTTACTAGCTCTTGATTTATTACCCTTTTTGAGAGCAGGTGAACAAATGTGAAAATATCAATGAGTAACGAGCAGAGGTGAGATCAGCTGTTTCGTTTTAAGTACACACTACGAATATGACGACATGGAAAGAAAGAAGGAAAGAAGCTCGGACATACCTTGACGTTTAGGGATAATCCAAAGTAATTGTATGTCCTTGGAGACCTGTCGGGGCTTCTGTACTGGCGGAGCTGGCTGATTTAGTTCTCAGGTGAAACTCAGGAGCGTAACTATGGCCACGCCCTCTCGGTCCACAGGGCGAGTGTTGGCCACGCCCAGCGCACGTAATGTTTACAACCTCCTGCATAAAGGCTCTATTTTAGGAACCTGTTTTTTGTGAGTTGGAATTGTTTCACATAATAATAATAAAAAATAGGAATATAGATGATCTGTTTTTTGATTTGTTTTTTAATCACAGGCAGCGGTTAAATGACAGATATTATCATTATTACCTGCCAGTCTAGAGCTGTTCAACAACCATTTTGATGGGTAAACATGTCTACTATCTGTCCTTCCACAATGATGCATATCATGACTTTCTATGTGTCAATAATTACATTTGGTTTGGATGAAGTGAAATGTATTTCTCACAAAACATGTATCTACTTCTGCTTTCGGGTGGTTGAACAGTCTTTCATGGGCAGCTCCATTTCCTCCCACCCTTCCCTGTCACACCCTTCCCTGTCACACCCTCCTGTCACACACTCCTGTCACTTCCGTGACAACATACGACTGGCAGTCGTTACGCAATGAGCTGTTGATTTGAACCTCACTGCCAAGACGCAAACTGCAGTGCACCTGCTCCCCTATTCAGTCAGTTAATATAACCTTTATTAGATGATTAATCTTGTCACAGGAATCACACATATATTTTGAGCCATACAAACCAATTTCTTCACAGCTATGAATGATTTGGTGATATGTAGAGTTTGTCATTGGAGTTAAACAGCTCCAGATTTCAGCTCAGGTGACACCACACGTCCTGAGAGAGTACAGTGCTCGGTTAATGTGATCCTATCCATAATAAATGAATGTTCATTAAAAAGATGAACAAATAAGTTACGCTTCGGATGAAACAATATCACAGAGTAAATGCGAACGCAGCACCACCCCACACCCTCCTGTGTTCCACGCTGTGAGCTGTGTACCTGGGCTGCAGCGTGCATGGGTGACATCACATTGTGCTGTCTGGGGCGGGACCGGCAGAGCAGAGTCGTAGAGCATCTTGACAAACGTTATGCTACGTGTGCTCATTCCTTGGAGCACAATATATGTTCATGAGTGATCCTGCAAATGTCAGGGTGTGTGTGTGTGTGTTTTGAACGATGCAGTGAGCTGGTTCACCAGGAGGTGGTTCATTGACCCACTTGTTCCTTCCGCCCTCTCCGATGTTTAAGACAAGCTTATGGCACCGCAGCACTGCACTGAACAGACTGGTGTGACAGGACAAGGCGAGATCAAATAATAATGGGACAAAAGACCATGAAGACCACAGGAGAGCGAGTGTGAACAAGCATGCTGCATATACGCCATGTGACCTGCAAGACACGGCAGCCTTTTTGACACCCACTGCTTTCTTAATTATCTTGTGTTATATAAACGTGTGTGATGGGAGGGGGACACGGTCCTTCGACTCTAACCATATCCGTCTTCCCAGATTTTGCAAAGGTACCCGAATCCCACCACGGGGTAGCAAACAAACCACATTGACAGATGTCCAAATTACAAGTAAACAGCTGAGCAAGGGAGGCAAACAAATGACCAAAGCAGGGAGGGGAGAGGCTACAGGGAGGCTTGCCAGCAGCCGTACTGAAATAGCACGGCAGCGTGAGTCACGGTGTGTCAGTGTCAGGCAGTCGGTTGGGCACATATATTCATCTTTTTAAGGTGGAACGCTACTGGGACAAGGATAGTGCTCCTGGCAGAGGGAGGCAGTCCCTCAAAGAGCGACGTGAGTGGAATCCAGCCAGCACCTTCTGGGCCACACACTATATTCATGATCCCCTGGACCTCTGCAATTAAATGTCCACTCTGACAGTGAAATTGATTTTTTGTCTCCTTTACAACAATCATTTTTTATTCACGGATGTCATGCCCATCACAAACATACTCCGCAGCCTGGATGGTTACACCATGCATTAAGAGTACAGTGGTACAGCACCACGTTGCCAGTCATCATCCATGTAAAAGTGCTGTGCTGGTTTCATCGGGAAACTGGTGTGATTACTCCCTCTCTCCGATCATAGTGCATCTTCACCTGCTCCTGCTGTGTATGTTGGTCAATAATAAAGCGGCCAATGCAAGGATCCCTCCCGGCCTCTGTGATTATTTGTCCTGTAAGTAACCCACTCAGGAAAGGGGACACTCAAAGCATGCATAAATGATGCTCGACACAGCAGGACACACTCCCAGTGGTTGCCGACGACAGTATGTTTTCATTCCTAGTGTTAATGATTTTGAAACTATTGCAGAAGGAAACAGTACAAGCATGATTTAGTTTTTGCGTCTACAGGATTAAACGAGGAAATACAATAATACTTAGATGAGGGCAAATGAGACTAAAAACATCCCACTCAACCTAGACTGAAATCTGAGAAGGATGATCTGGGTTACAACACTTAAAATAGGCACAGAGGTCCCAAATAGAGTGTTTGTGTTCTCGTAAATCACATCCACTGTGATCCAGCTGTTATCGCTCCGCATATGGACAATTATGATCAGCAAAGAGTCCATCTAAACAAGTACTTCTGCCCTTCCTGTGGTAAACCCGAATGAACAAGAAAAAGCCCTGACGGTCCGGCCTCATGTACAGCAGGCCGCCCGCTTCAACTCCGAACCTCTGAACCTCCGAACATGAAAAGGCAGGGCTCCATGAGAAATGATGCGTAAGAAATGCGAAAGTAAATGGGAATTTATCGTGTATTTACTACTCCATCCCACCCTCGGTTCTCAAGCTGCCCACTCACTTATTCCCCCCGCACATACACAGCCTCCAGCAGTATGAGCAGAGACGGTGGACCCCGAATCCAATGAGTTGTGCCTCTTGTGCTAAAGCCAGTGAAGTCTGGCACACAGAGAGAGTCCATGGAGACTGACGGTCTCTCAGCTCCGCTTGCAGGATTGGGATATAAAAAACTGTATTCTCCGCAAAAGAAATTCAGATCTCTCTCCACCTTAGATCATAGTTCCCACACACATTGGGGAATTATAACATAATGAGGTATATCAATGCTGACTGTTCTATTAAAAAAAAGAAATAAAGAGATATATTCTTGGAAAAGCCACCTTTTTTACGAACTGTGTTATGGAAAAAGACTGACGATGAAAATGAGCACAATGATATGGTCTACTGTCTGTATCCTCAGTCAATAAAAAATAAACACACACAAACACACACACACGAGACATTAATTTGGATAAAATGATTCCTCCAGATCTGAAACTCAGTTGAATGGATTTGAGTACATGCTTGGCCATGCTTGAAAGCAACATAATAATTCATAGAGTGACGGCAATTGTCATCAAAACACTCACAATAGTTTGCGCAGTAACATTTGCATTCTTTTGATGCCGTTTGCCCTTGTTGTCCGTCACTTGGCTTTGTTGTGGTGAGGCAGTAACGGTTCATTCTGGGCAGTAATAAAAACATGACGCTCTCTCACACAGCTGTAACACGAGCACTATTACTCAACGTGGGAGGACACTCCATCCACTGTTGTCATTCACAAACTTAAATGCTCTAATTTTAAATATATCCCAAATGTTAAAGGAATAGTTAACATTTGTTATAGTCTATTAGTTATCAAAGTATAAAAACAACAAGTAACATGGTCGCTTTATCGTCCTTTTAATCAATAATTAAAATATATCTACTATGTAATATACTATATCTTTAATGATGATGTATTTTGGAATAACTAGTTTGTACACAAGCCATGACATGTAGTTTACCGAACCAGTTGGGTCTCCATTGTGACTTTTTTTGGGGATCCAGACAATTTCTACTGTGCTATTATGTTGTTGTGAACACGTTCTGAGGCCACCATGACATGTTACAACTGTAAAATGAGTTTATCCCAGCGCTGAGAGGAGGATGAGCTAATCCCACCGCTGTGTCACAGAAAGGTTGTTTTTCAGGCTGCTGTGGAGGAAAGTCTCATTCTTTTTCCTTTCTTCCTTCAATCTGCACGTTATATTACAAAACTGTGCCTACATTTTATATAATATCTGATCAAAGAGATCACGAGCGGCAGATGTTAATCTTGATAACGGGATAAGTGGAAGGTAAAAGACAACGTTATAAACCATGAGCACCTTTTTTCTAAATGCATTAGGTTAATAAAGTTAATATGGCTAACATGTCCACCAATACATGTGTATTGGTGGACATCCAGCAGGTACAGAACAGCATCCATTGGAAGTCAGGGTTTGTTTTTAACTTGTTAAATGTAAGTCCAATATTCTGTTCTGCTTTTTGGTAATGAAGAAGTGGCACAGAGTCGGTTTGAGATGCAGCTGTAAACGGGTTAAGTGGTGAGACTGAACTGAGGTCGTGGGCCATACAACCAAAACCATGAGCTGAAAGACGCTGCGTAAAGCTGCCGACTCGAGGGACAGTCCTCTGGGGGTTCATCATTACCAGCCACCATTCACATTACACAGTCATTTGAGCCATTGTTAATATAATAACTGACTTTAATTTAAGATTAACCCTAGCCTGATCCTGACTTTGACTTTATTTGAAACATCAAGCCTGTTAGGGAGCAAGGGCAAGTCAGAAGGCATCAAGTGTGGACCACACATGATAATCTGACGGTCTAAAACTTCTCTCTCTCACACACACACGCAAACACACACACACACACACACACACACACACACACGCCGATATCACACAGTTCAGTGAGGATGAGATGGGCAGGATCACACAATCTGTGGTGGTTTTCTCCATTGTTCAGATGAATAGTCAGAAACAATGCTGCAGCATTTGAAAGCAGGTGACATCAGCAATATAACAATGCTTTAATTTGCACTAAAGTCCTCATACATACCCGTAACTTAATTAATAAGCATGTATTTTTCATAATATACACTTACTCCCAGTGGTTATTTGAAGAAAATCGGCATATTTACATTAGGCTAGAGATTCTCATCCACTTAAGAGCTCATATCTGCCTTCGACAGACACTTTGAATAAATAAAAAAAGACGTTGTGTGTGTCTTGGAGTTTAGATAAATGGAGCATACTTCGAGAGGAACATGTGGTCTCATTTGTTATGTCGCAGTTATGTTGAACTGCTGTGTCCAGATTGTTTATGTGTGATAAGGTACGTTATGCTCGAGCAGTTGAAAGGGTCAATCCTCATCAAGATGTTTAATGAGTGTTTTAATGACTCACTGCGCAAATGAGCTGAGAGGAGAAGGTTATGGATTTATAGAGATGACCAGTGGTTTGAATGTGCAGCGTGGTCTTACACATTATTATCAATCTTATATTTTTCAAGTTTATTTACAGTAACTTAGACGTAATGCATTGTTATGATGCATTAAACACGTATCCTGTAGCGGGAGAGAGACGTGTTGTGCTTTGATTACAGTCATAACAACAGTCTCTGTCATCTGTTATGCACAATTTATGATTGTGCAAATAATCTTCCACTCGCAGTATTTAAATTATTTACTTGAATAAATATTCTATTATGATAAACCAGTGCCTTGTAGTGTATTTTAGGGGGACCTCACATTAACAGTCCTGCAATGGGAAATTCTAAGGGATCAAATTAATTAAATGTTTCTGAAAGTGTACATTTGTGAACCTTTTGTTCAGATTTACGTCTTAAATAATATGCGAGGGACTGAGAAGCACAGCCGAGCTAGGGAGGTTATAAAGTATTGAGCGACACAGTAACACATTGCTCATTGTGGTGTTTTAGGAACTGTTGACAATAACATCAATATTGCATATCAGCGGTCTCATCCTATTATGTTTAAAGAAACAACTTTATACTGCTATAAATATGTAGATCAGTGCAGCTACTAATATATGACTTGATTACATGACCATGTTTTATTTATCCGTATGGATTTGTAATTCAAATAAATATTCAAGATATCATGTACGGACATGATAAAAAATGACTAACCATTTCTATAACTCCCGACTCCATTACATGTCATTTAGAGGTTAGTGCCACAGAAATGTCAAACACGCAATTAAAATGACAAATTAAAAAAGTCATTTCAACTTTCTTGCTGCTCTGGCATTCATGCATTGAATAAAGCCGATAAATAAATAAAATCTGTTTAAAATGTCTTTCTCCTCTAACCAATCAAAGCAATTTGCTGTGACAACACACATTGCACCACACAAGTTATCATACCATTATCGAGATGACTGCATGAAGGGCAGACTGCATGACTATTGCAGTGATGTATTTCTGTATACAAATACATATTGCATCAGATATGAATATTGAAATCATGCTAATTGTGCACAAATGTTATTATTTAATAGTGTGGTGTCATCAATAGTATTATTTCAAGAGCAATCAGGACACTAAAGTCAACTATTAAATCCTCATCAGCTAACCGCTTACTCATTAGTCACTAGTTCTTGCCGCAGTCATCATATTCTCATATGTTCGTAGAGATCCACAGACACTGACTTCTGTCACTGACTGCAACACATTTGTTCTTCTCAAAGCGCTATTTATAATTGTCATGAGTTATAGATTAGATCGGGGAGTTAAGTAGGAATCATTACCTTCTCTTATTGGTGTGTTATTGAAGCAAATGTAAATGCAGCATTGACTAGTGGAGAAATGTATAATATAGAAGTAGCTTTTCTCACTCTTGCGAGTTGTTTCGAAACAAAAAGCAGGGTGGTCACTGTTACATTACATTACATATGAGTAAACTATGAGTATTATCATGAGTAAAAACTCAGAACATCAAGAATAAAAAAAAGTCACATTTCTTCAAGAAAGCCAAACTACAAAAATACCATGAAAGTGCCATTCAGGTGCCACTGAGGTGCTCATGTTGTCAAACCGCTGCAGGTTCTCTCATGTAACTTTTAAAAAGAGTATCATTCAAAGCTTGTTTTGCTCTGAGATAAAAGGACTATGAACTAAAGAGAACTGACAATGTGCTGTGAGCAGGCATGTCTGTAACAGCGAGAGTGATGAATGCTGATGGTGAGTCACCCAGAGGACCTCCGCCATATATCATTATAAGATTTGCAATGATTTGTCATCAAATTGAGAGTTTTACTGCCCTGTTGGCAAAAGTGAGCAATGCAATGTGTTGCATCCTTTTGGAGGCGCAAGCTATGAACAACAGATTTGACTCTTGAGGCCAAACACCATCAAATAATGAAACTGCATTTTAATGATGCTACTTTCAAATGTGATATACATCCACTTCTGCTGATTGAGTGTTGCTCTAATTAGCAAACTGAAAATGCGCTCCTATTCTGTATGCCACAGTGTTAACTGTGTCCGGCTGATGCTCTTGGGCTTGCCATTGAGTACCATGGATGCGGGGATCACTAAACGCCACTTTACAAACAACTGAAGAACAATTTGATGCGTAGACATCAGAGAGGAACCTTTAGGGGAAATCCCAGCTGCTGTAAGATTCAGTCAAACCTCAGTGATCCATCACCCGCCCATTCATTCCTGTGTAACTTGTTTTTCCCCGTGCCCTTCTGTGGAGTCTCTGCGGTAATAAAGATGGTTTCGGTGCTTTTTTTATCTTTATTAGGGTGTTTCAGAACACCGTGGCACTGCATGCCCCTGCTGCTCTAATGCTGCGATCATTCATGCAGGAGCAGAGAAGCTCACAGCATCGAGCCGGAGGGACTTCTGTCAGAAGGAGTCCCTCATCAGAAAAAACCTAATAAGAGCAATATTTTACAGCCTTTTACTTTTGGCAGTGTTTGTGCTTCTGCTGCTACATGCAATGTGTTGGAATTAAAACATTTATATATTGTAGGCAGCTGTCAAATAACGAGACTGTCTTGAAGGTTTGTTATCGTGTGTGTGTGCGTGTGTGTGGTTATCAAACACAGGCAATGTATTTTTATTTTCACAAAATTAAATGACTTCCTTTTTTTCCTTCATGGAAACTGCCGCGCTGTCTTTATGATAGGGACCGTGGTGTTTTATGACGAAGGAAACGACAATATGACGAGGTGCACTGCTTATAAATCTTATTCATTTAATTGTTGTTGTCTTTTGGTTGATTTCCCCAGTGTGGGAAGTGGAGCAGTTGAAAAATCAGGGGAAATAAATTGGAGAAACAATGAAACATCTCCAAAGAAAGCACTATATTACTGTTACATCATACAGCAGTGTTAGATCCAATACCACTTCATCTAAGTTCTAAATCTGTGGTCACAAGATATACAACTGGGATTTCAGGCTCTAAACGTAGCGGACATTTTGTCAGAGTGAAGTAAAAATGGAGCTATAAAAGGTCAAGCTGTTAACTGCTTTTATGCTGCAAATGATTTTCTGATGTTAAGTAAAAGAAAGCTGCTCCGGGATCGCTTAATATGGATGAGAGAGTAACTCGTGAAATATATCACGCTGGATGTTTGGAACAACCGTCTTACTTCTGGTTCTTATGTCGTACAATATCGCTGAAAGCTATATAAATGTGAAAAAACCTGAATACCGGAATCATTTCAGGGGCATGAATCACGACTGTAATAAAGATTCAGACCAGACACGACTTCACAATGCAGCATTTCATTGACTGGTCAAAGTTTCCACCTCTCACTGCTTTCAACAGAATGTATAGCAATTTCTCATTGAGTCATATCGCATCCTTTGCATGAGCAGGTTTTATCTGAGTAAAAGTGAGAACATATAAAATTCTAAAGGTCTTTCTGAATACCACCAACACTTTAACGTGGACAAAGAAGCAGCGAGGCTTTTTTCTCTTCCTCCGAGGGTCCGCCGGGACGCGTATCCAAAGCATTAGCATTCAAATGAGTTTTACAGGTGAAATCCTTCGCACAAAAGGTGGGCGAGCGTGATAATCCTGAGTGGGAAGTCAACTTCTCTCCCAAACTGTGCCAACTGTATTTGAATACTTTCACACTTCAACGACTCTTTTTTCAGCTGACAAGCTAATCAATTGAATTTAAATGCCGGAACTCATTACTTTGACTAGCTGGGTTAACGGTACTACATGTTGGATACTTAAATTCATATGAGAGTAGATGTAATGCTACTAGTTGAATTGAAGACAGAATCACAAAGAGAGAAAGAAAATAGAAAGAAAGAGAGAAAGAATTAAAACGAGTTATTCCTTTCTGTCGTGAGCTTTTTTGTGGGTCCAATTTAAAACCTCCCTGGCTCGATCATCCTTTAAGAAAAGTGCAAACGCATGCAGTAAGGAGTACACGAATGAAATATGCTCATGGAAAGGAGCTATGAGCATTTATAAAACATTAGCACAATTGATTTGCTGATAGCTATTTCTCAAAATATCTCTGCTCCAAGGACTCCTTCTGTTCGCTAAATATGAAGCTACGGCCTTTAAGAGTGAGACGCCGGCCCGGCTCGGTCCAAAGGTAACACTTCGTCACTTATTACCCTCGGGTCTGTTAGGTCCGAAGAAAAGGCCGTGCAGTGTTGTCCTCACATCCAGGTTGCCTGGAAACCAACAGACTCGAGGATGCAGATAGTGCAGTACAGAAACTTCAACTTCTTGTTTTTACAATTTGTTTTTTGCAGTCACACGGCATATCTAAATATGTTGTTGTCTTTTGTTATATATTATATTTGTATGTGTTCTTATATTCTTTATTCCTATATACTTCTTATACCTAGGAGTAGGCTCTCATCTGCCTGCAGGAAGCTCATGATTATAAAAACAAAAAACTGAGTTCAGTTTTGGGTCAGACGTGTGATTTATCGAGGGTTATCCAGGAGAGAGAGAGTTCACGTTATGAGCGAGAGGCCCGGGAGAAACAACACACACAATTATTTGAATTTTGATATAATCCCTGAAGAATCAGACAGAAACTGTCACGCCGACGTCACAGGTAGCGAGGTGCAGGAGCTCATGTGCAGAGGAATTGAGGAGTCAGTGTAAATAAACAAAAAGGCGCTCTTTAATGAGGCAAACGTTTCCACACAAAAAACAACAAAGTCCAAAAAGGGGCAGGCAGAGAATCGGGGTTCAGGGCAGGCAGGCAGGGTCGAAACAGGCAGGATCAGGTAAACGCACGACACACAGGACGACGGAAAAAAGACAACAATCCAGCAACAGACAAGGGAAAGAGTGGCACAATATATAGGAGGGAAAACAGGTGTACGACATGAGACGGTAACAAGACGAGAGTGGCTGAGGACAGGTGCAGGGAATGAAACGATCAAGGAGACAGAGAAGACACAGTAGACACCGAGGAGACAGAGTAGAAAGAGTAGACACAGAACAGACCCTTACAGAAACGTTGTACGTTGTACGTTTCTGTCTGACAAGGCCAGGGTGATGCTCGTCCTCCCTCGTTCTAGCCAGGTCCAATCAGATTGCGGGTTCTGAATGGACTCAGATGACGTCATCCGTGTGTGAAAAGGACCGTTTCTCTCCGTGTTGTCACATTTCCTCTTCAACCTGCGAGTTGAATATAACTTCTCACCTGCTCCTGCAATTGCTGCGCCGATACTTTGCCTGTGACCGGATGAATAAATCAACCTAAACGTAGAAGTTGTTTGATCGTTATTATACACCACCGGGCTTGCAATACTTGATTACGCTTTTACTTTGCAGAGGGCCACGCTAGCTGTTGATCCTGTTTCCTGTCTTTATGCTAAGCTAAGCGAACCAGCTGACAGACAAGAGAGTGATGTTGATCTGCTCATCTAACTACTTTTCTAGAAATGAAAATTAGGCAACCAGATAAAAAGAAAATATGTATTTGGGGGAATATCGATAATTCTTTTCGTACCTTTTAAATCTTTACCACAACCTTTCACAATGATGAGCAGAACGGCTCATCATTGTTTCCTGAAAAAAGCTTCCCAGAAAGAGATGTTTTCACGCTGAGGGCTGAGGAAGTTACCCCTCACAGTGGTTGTTTACAGGAAGCACACACTGTATTTATGGATGTTTACAGGGAAGATTTCACTGCTTTTGTTTTTGGCCTTGCTCATCCGCTTGGAGTAGGCTACCTTGTTTTCTCGACATACATCGATTAATTAGAAAAAGTTCTTGGAAAATGTTTTGGCAGATTTTGCCAGTGCAGTGTAGTTCTATTTGTGCGTTATACTAAATCAATTATGTTCACTCGCACAATTCTTCATTCAAACAAATATCCTCAAAAATGATCTGCAAGATGCACATCCCAGCTCTCTAATAATCAGCATTCTCCTCTCAGCTACACAACACCAAAAGATTTCAAAACACAAGGAATTGCTTTTCATCAGTCACTCTTTGACAAATCAAACACTAATTACAATATCTGCCAACATTGGATCAACAAAGC
This sequence comes from Pseudoliparis swirei, assembly GCF_029220125.1. Lineage (NCBI taxonomy): Eukaryota > Metazoa > Chordata > Actinopteri > Perciformes > Liparidae > Pseudoliparis > Pseudoliparis swirei. The sequence goes on from NC_079394.1 coordinate 8,177,512, forward strand.
ATTTGTTGTGCACATATTACATATTTTGTATGCCCTCACATATTTTTCCCATTGGCCCTCGAGAGAAATTCATCATATATGCAAGTGCTAGAAAATAAATATATGGATATCAATTCTGTTGGCAGCGAACCTCGATGCCTGCAGGGGGCCAAAGAAAGCCTGAGTCATGTTTCAAAAGTAAATTGTGGGAGATCATAAATCCTTATCTGAACAACCTTTGACCAGTCAAACTTGACTCCACACTCGATGTGTGATCTAGCTGAAGAAACTTCAAAACTAGTCTGAAAGGAGAACTGACAGCTGTGGGGGAAGCTCTGTGGTGAGCAATAGATGATTGTTCTCCTCACACAGAAAGAAAAACATCTTTTTGCAGCACTGCCTCAGCCTTCATGCACATATGTGCGCAATTTCTCTCCTCACAGTGAGAAAGATGGAGAGAAAGACTAACAAGGCGGGGAGAAAAGGGAGAAGGGGAGAATACAGAGCAAAGTGGATATGTTAATAGCAGAACTGCCTTGACCCGTAACACCCACCGTCCCTCAGTAGCCTATCTCTATTCTCCCTCTCTTTTAGGAGCAATCATTCAGAACTGACAGAGAAAACACGGTTATATAAAAAAGAAATTCCTTTTTTTGTTTTTGGTTTCACTGGAATGGAATATCTCTTTGTCTCATGCACAAGAAAAGAATGCTAACCTTTGTATGAGAACATCAAGAGAATACCTCAGCTCATTTCTATTAGGGGCCCCTTAGTACGAGGTGGGTAACCCAGATACAATCAATACGGTTGTCAATACCAGGAGAGGATGGAGAAGGAGAGAGAGAGAGACAGAAAACCAGGAATGTGGTCGACAATATGTCATCTCTCCTCGCATGCAGCAGCAAATCCAATGAATTGTTTAACATCTAGAGCCAAATGCACGGCTTTAGAGAAAGGTTCGTTTTCTCTCTGTGTGACGCACCAGTCGTCGATATTCTCATCACACACAACTTTTCATCATTTGTCAAGTGACTCCTTTAATTACAGTCATTATCACATAGAATGGCTAGTCCCTATTTTCGTATGTCTTTACACGAACAATGCATAATCATAATGACAGGAATATTCGATATAAAATTCTTTATGAAAATCAAACATCGTTACTTTTGACATATCAAGGACCTGACAGAGTTTTTTTTACAGCTTGGAAAACATCAGTCCTGAGATTAGACTTGAATATAGTTTGTTTGTTCAGCATGTAACACAATGACTGAAATGCAACGTTATCATCAAGCAGAACTGATCATGTAAAGAGAGAGAAGAGCATCTTGTCGTCAGGAGATCGTTTCATGCAAAAGATCTCAGGACGCTCTCTCTGCGATTGGTATAGTGCTCCTCCTCGTTGCTGCACTGATAGGCCAGATGCAACACAGAGTTTAACGGGACAACAGTATATTGTGAGGATAAGGTGCAACACTAACTCATCCGAACAGAAGTCAGTAAACCAGGAGCCTATCAGAGCATCCCCATGACACACACACACACACACACACACTCAACGATGCACACATACACCCAAAATGATTTACAAGCTACATAATACAAATTAAAACTAGCAAGTAAAAAGTGTCTTTGTTGGTTTGTATGTTCCATGGCAATATAGTTTGACTAAGAATAAGGTCAGTCTCTCCACAGGGCTTCACTTCTACTTTGGCGGTGGTCCAGGTGCTAGGTTACATCATCCACAGCGACCCTGGCTGACCCCGCCGCTGTTCTTGTGTCAGTCCGTGTGGTAATTAGCTCCAAACATATATCTCCATTCCAGTCGTCTTCCTCTGTGCACAGAAGGATATTGTACTATATGCCCCCAAGTATTTCCTTCAGTGCTGCAGAATCTGCAGAGATAAAAGCACTCGATCTTGTGGAAAGACCATTTCCTTAGCAATTGCACTTTCAGTCTTGTAAGGTGGATTTGGCAGCTCAGACCTCACATTCGATGGATCCGGATATGGTGCATGTGCACGGCCTCGTCTCATTCACCAACGAGTCCATGGTCTCCGAGTTGGAATGGTAACTCAGATAGTACTCCTGCAGCTGAGAGTTCAGGTCCTGCTCCTGCTTACGGGCCTTTTTCCTGCGCTTATGCTTGACTGACTGCTGCTGCAGTTGCCTCATTGTGTTGGGGTAGCGCCTCCACGACACGTAAATAACCAGGAGGATCAATGCCACTGACAGGAACAGGGCGACGCTGCCTGCAATGATTTTATGGAAAGCCATATGTTCAAAGTGTAGCTCTGGGATAAACGATGTCGGGGGTCCAGAGGAGGCGGGCGATGCAGAGCTCATGTTCGCGGACTCTGCCGTCTCTCCGTGTGTCGCACGAGGACGGCCGGCCGAAGGGGCGAACCTCTGCACAGGTGACTCGGTACCGGGGTCTGTGGTGAGGTCAGGGTGAGTTGTGATGTTCACAATTGGGGTGGAAGTCAGAAGGATGAGTGAAGGGGTGGAAAAAACACGAGCCACGTCCGCACACGTTGAATGATTCTCCACCACGTCCACGACTCTTTCGCCCTGCACAGACTTGGGGCTGCTGCATATCATACTGATGTCTTTCGAGTCTTTCACGTTTTTGAGCCATCCGATGAGAGGGCAGATGCTGGGGCTGCAGTCCCAGGCGTTACCTGCCAGGCTGACGGTCGTTAGCGAGGTCCACGCTGCCACGGCCTTCAAAGGCACGCTACTGAGCTTGTTTGATTCAAGGTTCAGCATCTCTAAGTTCGGCATACACTGGAAAACCGCCGGGTCCAACATTTGGATTTCATTCCCTGACAAGTCCAATTTCAGGAGTTTGTGCCAGGTCCAAGGCATGCCTTGATTGATGGATCGTATGCGGTTCCATTGCAAGTAAAGAGCCTGCAGGTTGGTGAGGCGCGGGAAAATGAAGAAATTAATCCTGGAGAATTGATTGTGCTCTAAATGAAGTTCTTTCAACTTGAACAGCCCTAAGAACGTTGTGCGGGTGAGGCTCCGCAAGCGGTTGTAACCCAAGTCCAAAAACTCCAGGCTGCGGCATTCAAGAAAAGTACGAATGATGATCTGCTTCAGGCCATTAGACTGAAGGTGGAGGTGTTGTAGTTTGCGCAGACCATAAAAATGCCCTGGCTGCAGAGACTGCAGCTGGTTATAGGACAGGTCCAGATTTCGCAGGTTCGGTATTGCGCTGAACGTGTTATTGTGCAGGTGAGTTATTTTGTTGGAGCTAAGGATGAGTTCTTTGAGCCTTCGCACACCATGCAAGGCTAACGCGTCGATATCGCTGATGGCATTGTGGTCCAAATAAAGCCAGATAAGCTGATTGAGGTGAGCGAACTGGTACGGCAACAGAACCAGCAGGCTGTTATAGCGCAGAGACAGACCTTGGCATCCTGTGGTGATGTTTTCTGGGATGCCTTGGAAGACGCCAGACTCGCAATAAACAATCTTCCCTTCGCAGCGACAACTCGCGGGGCACATCTTCTCCCCCTTGCTGAGCAGCAGCAGAACAGCTGCATGCAGAAGAAGACATGATAACCTCCAGTCCAACATCACAGAACCTGTTGGGGGTAGAGTGGGGAGCATGCAATCAAAGGGATGACTTGGTTTTTCCCCAGAATGTGTTTGTTGAAAGACGTCGAACTAAAAAGATGTGAGTGATTCATTATTCAAACAGGAGATGGTGGAGTGAGGAGCAGCTTGAGGTCTGATGTCTGAGACCCCAGAGCGAGCCGCCTCATGCAAAATTAAACACAGTCTGACATTGGCTACTTCTAAGGTGAGGATGTGTGGAAATATTCAGAAACACGCTTGAATAAATAGTAAATAGTAACCCTCTTTACTCTCTAGATGGAAGATATTCAATTTCTGAACTATTCAATCTGTCAGTAGCCTATAACTGAGAATAGCCTTTGAAACATGTCAGTAAATTGTTAAGAACACGATGACTTACCCATAGTTACTGAAGGAAGGAGTAATCCTCCGGAATAAAGAGCACATTCAACTGCTCTCAGATTGCACAGTAGCAGTTCATGCAGCCTCAGAGTCGATCCCCATTCCGAGCTTCACTTGTGTCTCCAATTAATGAATCAAATAGACGCAAGTTGTCCGCAGCGGCGCGAGCTCCCCTCGATCGGTGCGGCACGCGCGCTCACTGGACACCCGGACACTTGGGTCGGAGTTGGAGTCGCCGCTGTAGTTCAGCCGGCTGTGTGCGCAATAACCCATTTAAGCGCCTGATCCGTCACTGTATGCAGCTTCTCTCTCTCTCTCCCTCTCCCCCTCGGTCTCTCCTACCTCTCTCTGTCTCTGTCTCCCCTCTCGAAGGCGTAGGCGTCCTTAAGCACTCACATCTATTTAATACATATCCCATAAAGGCTACTGTCGGCTCTACGAAACGTGTTTGTGCAGCTATTATTTAATTAATTCATTAAAAGGTATGTATGTATACCTTCCAATGAATAGCATGTGACATATTATTGTAGGTGAGGCTATACATAGACAATTAAGATACATTCATGATGACATTTGATTTTATGACATGTTTGCAGTAGATTAGATTTTTATAGAATTTAATTTGATGATTTAATTTTATAATTGTGTTCACATTTGTATTTACTGGCTAATAATGACCATGAGGATGCATGAAGATGGCATCATACTGACGATGATGAGGATACTATTTCCTTGATCAGAATAAAGGAGTTGGACGACACAAGATCTCCATTCATAAATCGCCTTAATCATTTGGCAAATGACAGGTCGTCGTGTAATCATGATTGTTGGTCCCCATCAGCTGCGTGTCACAACTATGGTAAAAGCTAAACGTGTGATGTTGACGCACAGGGTTCACCCACAGCGTTCAGCAGCAGGGGGGGGGGGGGGGTATGTAGATAAACAGGTGACACCTCTAGGTGTCTATGTTTAGGTGGGATTATCAGTATTCAAATCAATGGCCCTTATGAAGTGGACCGCCACCTGGCTGCAGAGGAAAGAACATGCCTCTAAGTAGGAGGAGACACCTGTAGGTCTGTGGTCATTTCATACTAATTTGTCACACTTTTCTGATGCTGCTTTGCACACACACACACACACACACACACACACACACACACACACACACACACACAATGGACACATCGGTGTGGAAAACACTTTTCTTTATAGCCTTTGAGAGCTTCAGTCGTAATGTGTGGTAACAGCAACCCCTTGTGCATGCAAAAGGAAATGCCCCATTTCAAGAGTTGTTGACATCAATCTCCAATCACATGACTTTAGCATAGACCAGAGACAAATCAGCACCCAGGTCCCTTGTGGTTGGAAGAAATGAGCTAATGAATTCATCTCATGTCATGGTAAGATTCTTGGTCAAACAGGATTTCCTCTGATGCCTGTGGAATGAAATATGTGATGAACGCCACAGCAGGGGGGAACCTATGAAGTGTGAAACTGAGCTATTATGTTCAGAGAATACCTCCCAGGCTCATTGTAGCACATTGTTCAAATTACTGTGAAACACAATGTCTCTTCAGAGGGTGCGCTGCCTCACATGTCATTCAAGGGATGTGCACCTGAAGTGGGAGACAACCGGCGGCTTAAGGACCATGACACTTACAGCGGGGCGGCTTTGCTGCGATGCTCAGTGAGAGAGGATCTGCTGGACTGACTTATGGATCCAGTCTTATTTTTGACATGAACGTGTAGAAAATTAATGCGATTAATCGATTAATCTGTCTGCACACCAGACAGATCTTGACATTTGACCATGTAATCATCCTCAGGTGACAATAACGAACATCCTCGGTCTATGTTTGCAATTACAGAAGACACAAATAAATGTGCCTCACATATTCACCCCCATTCAGAGATATCAAAATGTGAGTCGTAAATGATGCTACTGTCGACCTTTATCAGAGGAGTTTTTAAAAAGTAGAAATTTTGAATCCATGCGTATATTCTTTTTAGATGCACATCACACTGTACTAGATTTGCAGATGCTTGTCACTGCTTTCAATGTAAAACACCGACACATGGATCCAGATTTATTCGGATTCTGTCCACAGTTATCCACAACAACGTTTTGAATATCTACACAAGTCAGTGCAGCATGTGATATTGATTGTACATTCAATTCCATTTAATTCAGTTTATTTAGTATAGCCCAATATTCCAAATTACGAATTTGCCTCAGAGGATTTGACAATCTGTACACATTCGACATCCCTGACCGTTGACCTCACATCGGATCAGGAAAACCTCCCAATAAATAAAAACAACCCGTTCACAGAGAAAAAAAGGGTAGAAACCTTCAGGAGAGCAACAGAGGAGGATCCCTCTCCAGGATGGACAGAAGCAATAGATGTCATGTGTACAGAAGGAATAGAGTTACAACACATTCAATGAATATGACAGAATATGAATAATTCGTAGTGGGCATAGACCACGATCCAGACCTCCACAAACCATGAGACAGAAGGAGGTAAAGAGTGGTCGGGGGAGCATCAGCAGGGCCATGGCAGGAGGCATCAGACACAGCCAGGTCCAATGGACCCTAAATGTGTCGTCCATATGGACCGCGGGCAGGACACGCGACATTGAGGCTCGGTTCCAGCGTGTTTGCTTATTTGCATGATTCTCTTCTGGTATTTAGATGCTTTCTTGTAAATGTTTCCTTTATGTTTTACAGTGAGACAAGGTGCACTGAACTGATTTGAGTGCGAAAGAACCCATTAGGAAGCTGATAAGGGTTTTTCATAACACCCGTCGCTCATGCAAACACACAACTCTCAGTGGGCTAAACTCAGGTGCTCCATTCAAATTTCATTTGCACATTCGGAACAAACGTGTTACACACAACCATACATCATCCTGATAAACAATAAGATGTCGAAGCGTAACAGAAAAACAGACATTCTAGTGCCTGAATGACTGAAAATGTATACGAGTTATTTCGTTAAACTATTTGGTATGGAAAGATATTTTCTCCTTCTTTGTGTGTGATGTAATCCGAGTTTCTTTGTGCTTTATTTACATAGTCGGGCGGGCCAAGCATTCATTAGCGTGCATGCAAGTCTCTCCGTTATGCCCCAGTGGCTCATGTCCTCATACTGATACCGCCACCCCGTTCAACAACGCTGTTCAGGAGCGCTGCGTCAGGAGGAACAGAATAAATACCAAATACTAAGATAAGGCACGAACATTAATTGATGGAAACACTGAAAACATTACAACCACAAGGTGGCCAATGTGTCAGTAATAAATAAACCAAATACAATCAGTGGAGTGGCTTTGGAAGTAGCTCAGTGCTGAAGTTTGATGCAAATGTGATTCAGTAATAGTGTGTGTATATTTGGTTTAACTGCTGTATGTTTTTTTTAGATAGTAAAATGCCCCGCAGTGCATGAACATACGCTTAAGGACTCTGTGAGTGTGTGTGTTTTTGGACATATAGCCTTCAGGCCTCTTCTCACCAGAACTAGATGTGATTGAAGGGGCAGAGTGACGTTTTCTCCATTGGCTGAATTTACTTTCTCACATTTCCTGTTTACACTAACAAATTAAATCGGGGCTTCTGTGTGTCATTTGTTTTCTCAATATATTATTTATTGGTTCTAAATAAATTATTTTTAAAAAATGATCCCTGTTGCGGCCTGTAGTCTTTTTTTTTTTTTTTTTTCATAATGGAGAACGACCATTATTGGACATTGAATACATTTTTGCAATAATAAAAAGAAAAAAACCTCTATGCCCCCTGGTCTTGTCGCAGTGTGTGCACAATGCATTATGTATAAAGAAGTAATGAAACAAATAAAATAGAAAGTTGCCAAAGAACCACCTTTACATTTGTGATGACAATATTGCAGGAAACTATGAAGCGGTTGTTTTCACGCATGATTTAAAGGCAGAAGCCCATTATCGACCTCTTTATAATACATTACCAGCTGATCCTCACAGACCCTCCTGCACAACTGTGTTTAGTTAGGCATGAGAGCGATATTTAAAAGGGTATTTAACCACAAGAAAGTGTGTTAACCCTTGTGTTAACCCTTGTGTTGCCTTAGGGTCATTTTGACCCGAATCAATATTACACCCTCCCCCCGCCTTTGGGTCATTTTGACCCAATTCAATGTTTCACCCTCCTGTTACCTTTATATTTTCTAACATATTTTACCCTTTGGGTTCAATTTGACGCCAGCAATTAAAACCTCCAGAAAATTATTAGAATTAATATTGTTTTCCAAGTTTAAGTGTGAGGCACTTTATGTTTGTTTGTTGACTACCGAAAGAACACCGACATTAAACATTGAATGGGGTCAAATTAATCCTAAAGCGGGGGGAGGGTGTAATATTGATTCGGGTCAAAATGACCCTAAGGCAACACAAGGGTTAAATGTTGCTAAAGCAAAGACTTAATTTCGTGTTTTGTTGATGTTTTGGATGTGAAGGGTGGAGCCCTTCTGTTGCTGGTGTTTCACGATGTGAATTAGTATAAAGACAGATGTAGAGATTCTTCTCACACATACAAAACAAATAGTCTCTTGAAATAAAACAGAATATGAATTCAGGTCAGAAGAAAAACCTTTAGCTTTTTCAATCATCAGAAATTGTTAATCGTCCAAGAAGAACATTGTTTTGGACTTTTATTTAAATAAGAACAGCGAACCGGCACAAACAATGGGAGACATTTAGGGAACCCCTTAATAGATAGCCTATAATAAGAGAAAAGTAAATATTCAACCATTGGCATATCAAAAGAGAATTTTAAGCACGTTTATGCAGTCCTTCTTCTTCCTTCCTTCATTTGAATCCCAGAAGCAGCAGGGGATAAAGTTCCAGATGTTTTTGGATAAGCCCTCTTATTTAACTGCTGCTTTGATATTTTGTATGCGTAATTTGCCGGGTAATTAACCCATTTAGGAGTCAGAGTAAATAGGAGCTGCTTCAACACTGTTTTAAGTCACTCTTCCATCTAATTACTTGACTATTTATACATGTTCACACTGTGTTTCTGTAGGATTCATTATGCTGCAAAAAAACAAGAACCTTGCTCCATTATTCAGTCACAGACAGTCATTAAAGTTTCATAGGAAGCAATTTGGTTGCTGAGTTATTTGCAAAGTGAGGTGAGTGCATTTGGTGCCAATATGCCGTTGTTGTTTGTGGCTCGGATTTCCATGCTTTGCGTGTAAGAGACCGCCATGCTGTCCTCTTGAGGGGCTCATATGAAATGCAGGGATGCCTGTGGGACATTATTAAGAACTACAGATAATATTCAAGGAGTCGGGGGGTCACGGTATTCAGAACAAGACATTTGGAGTGCTTTTGTGTATTAAGACTTAAGTGACCACTCACGATGCACACTCCAGAATTCAAAGTATATGCTTACAAATTATAGCCAACTTGGTTCCAATAGGCTACCACAGATATGTTGCATTTGTATTTTTAAGTTAATAAAAGTCAAGTAATGTTTTCGACTCAGACGCAGACAAGATCTGGTAAGAGTTTAAAGTGGACTGTATTCAGAGTGGAGGGTTGAGTGAGCCTGCTGTTGGCTAGGAAGCAGACTCAGCTCTCAGATGGGGAATGGACCTGAGGCGCAGGAACACACGCCGTTAAACACGGTTTGAGTAAACATGGGGAAAGGTGACTGCCGTTAAGTTTGTCCGAGGCATTAGTGCCATTTTAGTAAGTGAACAATCTGGAAAGAGAAGATTTACTGCAGGAGCTGGACGGGTCTCCGCTGTGTGTTGATTAGTAGCAGGAGTGAACGGATGAGGGCCACATCCAGAGAGACAACACACAGGGGACAGGCAGGGGGTTGTTTTCCAAGAGTGAAGTGGCCACCTAATAGTTGACAGATGCCACAAAACACATGCTCCTTAAGTTAATAAAATGCACCCTGAACAATATGAAAGGGTGGACATATTCCCACATCCAACACAAGCACTTCCAAAACACGTGCTCTTCTTCTTTCAGACCTTTCTGTCTTTTTTGACAAACTGACGTATCATCCAGATTTGGGTTAAAACTGAAATGCATTGTAATGGTTTGATGACTGCATCGTGATATGTCTTCAGGGTTCTTTATTGGGCCATTCAACACGTATATAATAATAACACATGCAATACGTTGTGGGAGGAGAGAAAGAGAATGTGGGTGTGTCTCTGTGTCCACTGATACACACAAAGGAAGTAAGGGAAGGAAGGAGGAAAGAATGCAAGGAAAGGAGGCAAGGAAGGTAGGAAATGAGGAAAGGAGGGTATAGGAAAGGAAAGAACAGAGCCAGGCAAGAAAGGAAGGAACACCCCCCCCCCCCCTCCCTCTGAGTCTCTCCACCCCTCCTGCACTCTCTCTGTGTCTTACTCCCCCCCACCGCGCTCTCTCTATATGCCCCTCCCCCCGCTCTCTCTAGATGTATATAATATATATGTATATAAACACCTCTAGGTAGAAGCCACACCATCTAAATTCCTTGTTCAAAATGTGTATAGCTCTTTTATCTCAAGCTTGTTTACCATATTGAGTCACATGAGTCTCATCCTCGCTCAGTATGGAAGCATCATCAGACCCCATCCATGCATGCAAGGACACTGAAGGAGACATTCAAGTCTGAGCCCAGGGTACAGGGTAATGTATGCCACTCTTCCAGTCAGCGTGGTGTGTGTGTGTGAGAGAGAGAGAGAGAGAGAGAGAGAGAGAGAGTAAGAGTGTGTGTGCACACGTTTCTGCCCCGTCCTCAATTAGATAATTGATCAAACAATATAAATTAAATCAGTAACTGCCACTGAAGTGCTAGATGCATCAGTTTTATGTTTGTTTCCACCGAGTTCTCTGTCACAAACTATCTGCGATCTGAGTTCATTAATGTCCATCAGAGGTAATCGCGCTGCTCATTATAGGTACGAGGGCACAGGGACCCATTAGAAGTGATGACTTCGACCCTGATTCAAAGTCCCATTATAAGGCCCGAGAGCACCTTTTGTTGACACATGTCACATTTCATTATCAACACGCAACAATGAGCTGTGGAAATATAGGATATAGCCACCGTGTAGATTCCTATACCTGCAGATGACAATGTACATTATTGCTCTTGCTTGTTTGATGGAGTTAAAACTCTGACTGACACGTTGGCTTTGGTTACTTAAATTAGGATTGTACAACACATAAAATGTACTTCTAAAATATGATCCATTCTTTAAGATTAAACCATAGCCAGTAGCATACATTAAAGATATATCCACTGGACTACAACAACCGGCTGCAGCATCGAAATACTCCTTAAGTGTTAATACATCCGTTATAATATATCATTATCAGATATTAAAGGCATGTTACGAACACTGCTCGTCAGACTCATTTCTGTAGTAGATCTTCTCACATATCTAAATGCGGATCAGACACACTCCCCATTCCTCTGCTGGAATTGATATGCAGGCTCTGTTCACGAGGACAAGGGTCTGCTTTGGTGTGGGCCGCGGAGAGTCACTCAGTGGCCAGAAGAGGGCATCTCAAGTCCTGAAACGAGCATCAGTGAGCTCCTTTTAGTCCTAAACAGACATCATTCCTGTTGCTATACAGCTGATTTATTCGTGATGCCACGGCCAACGGGTCGAATCCACAGCACACTGCGCCTCCTCCCTCCCTCTGAGTCTGGATACATCCAACTGGTCGGGTTTGGACCTCAGTGTATTCCTGTCAAATGTCCTCCCTTGATCGCTTTCTGGTGTCTTTTCTGCCACTCAAGCTAGATTTCACAATTGGCGACTCGGTTGTTTAAAATGTATTTCCCAGCCTCCCAAAGCACGCGCTCAAGAGTTTCATCCTCGTGACTCTACACGAGCGCGAGCGCTTCCATCCAAGGGCTTTCTGTAAGGTGGCCGGCTGAAACATGCATTACCCTGCCGATGTTGTGCGGTAACGTAGGAAACTATTGACAGAGGTTGATGAGCATCTCTTGGAGCTGCTCACATCTCCGACAGGTGTGCGGCGGTGGATCTGGCTGTCGCGCAACGTGCGCATACGTTTCCCGAGCATTCAGGCGTTCGCCGTGCGCGTCCAACTCCTTGGACCAAACGCCGAGTGCTTCGAACATGTGGACCTGGGACGCATGCAACAGAGAGCCGGAACCATGAGGAGAAGCCGACACCGTGCAAATATGGGTATGTACTCTGCTCCGCAAGCTACTTATGTTCTGCATTTCTGTCTTCAGCCGTTTTCATAATTACAATTCACTCAAAGCAAATGCTGCGGGTGTCTTTGCCCCCTGCGGTTTGTGAGTGATGATTTCAGCCTGAGGGATCTGATGGAGGGTTTTTCTCTCAGCAACTATTTGACGTATGCATGTGGTTATCCATGTAAGTGTGTGCCTAGATTTGACATGAACACAGGGATGCAAATGAGGTATAGGCTGCAAATAACCCCCTTCCGACCACAGTATATGGGTTTTACTGTTGGTTCACTCAGTTTAATGTGTTATTTCATTTGGTGTTATTCTTCCTAGTCTGTGTTTATTTGTCCTGATTTGTGTGTGTGTGTGTGTGTTATGCTCCTAAGTCTATCACTTTTCTGTGTGTCTGCAGGACTTCTGGTGATGTTCAGATGGCTTGTATTCACAGTGGTGGCGCCCGCCTGGCTGCTTGCTGCTCCGAGCAGCATCCGTGAGCGTCCCTGCCCCCAGAGCTGTAGATGTGATGGGAAAATAATATACTGCGAATCCAATGCCTTCCGTGACGTGCCGAGTAATGTGTCTGTCGGCACGCAGGGCCTCTCCCTGCGTTACAACAGCCTGATGGACCTCAGAGCCCACCAGTTTGCTGGCCTGAGTCAACTCGTGTGGCTCTACCTCGACCACAATTACATCAGTGATGTGGACGGCGAGGCTTTACATGGGATACGAAGGCTCAAAGAACTGATTCTCAGCTCCAATAAGATCACACAAATTAAAAACAACACTTTTCACGACGTTCCGAATTTGCGCAATCTTGACCTTTCCTACAATAAACTGAAGGTGCTGCAGCCTAATCAGTTTGTGGGTCTACGGAAACTACTCAGTTTACATTTGAGGTCAAACTCTTTAAAAACGGTCCCGATGAGAGTTTTCCTCGACTGCCGCAACCTGGAGTTTCTTGATATGGGCTACAACAGGCTACGGAGCCTCACACGGAACGCCTTTGCGGGACTTCAGAAACTCATCGAGCTTCATCTGGAGCACAACCAGTTCTCCAAGATAAACTTTGCTCATTTCCCCCGCCTGACTAACCTGCGGGCGCTCTATTTGCAATGGAACCGTATCAAACTGCTAACCCAGGGCCTGCCGTGGATGTGGACCTCCTTGCACAAGCTGGACCTCTCTGGAAATGAGCTTGACGTGTTGGACCCGAGAACATTTCAATGCCTCCCCAATATGCAGACTCTTAACCTGGACTCCAACAAGCTCAGCAATGTGTCTCAGCAGACAGTGGAGGCTTGGATTTCCCTCATCACCATCAGCCTGGCTGGTAATCTGTGGTACTGTAACCCCAACATATGTCCACTGGTGGCCTGGCTCAAGGCCTTTAAGGGGAACAAAGAATCTGCAATGATCTGTGCTGGCCCCAAGGAGGCCCAAGGAGAGAAAGTGACCGATGTGGTGGAGACTTATAACATCTGTACAGTGACACCGGCCCCCATCCCATCAACGACATTGACCCTCACTTCTGCATTTGAACCGGAGCTGCTGCCTCTCCCCACACAGAAGAAGTTGATCTGGAACAGTACAGCCTCCGCTGCTCCTTCCGAGGCCTCCCCCACCATCCCTCTGCCAGACACTGAGTATGTGTCCTTTCACAAGCTCATAGCTGGCAGCATGGCCCTCCTCTTATCTGTGACGATAATTCTACTGGTAATCTATGTCGCATGGAAGCGCTATCCCAGCAGCATCAAACAGCTTCACCAGCGCTCGGTGGTTAAAAAGCGGCAGAAACATGCACGGGAGAGCGAGCGCTCCCTTAATTCACCACTGCAAGAGTACTATGTGGACTACAAGCCTTCACACTCAGAGACTATGGATATGCTGGTTAATGGGACAGGACCTTACACATACACCATCTCAGGCTCCAGGGAATGTGAGGTATGACCGTTGCCATACAAAAATCCATTTCCACTGCAAGGCATGAGAGGTAAATTTGCGAACAATCTGCGGAGAAAGCTTCTTTTTTCTCTCCTCTGCTGTGGTCTGTTTTGGGATGAGGAAGCAAGGGTCAGTGCATGGTGACTTGTTTTCCAACTTGATGGGTTTTGTTTGTTTCCATATGATTACCCGGTTGTTGTTCTGAGTCATACAGTGTTAGTGATAAAATATGATCAGCTGAAACTGCAGTGGCAGCTCCTCTAACCCAGAGAACTTACATACAGAAAGATGCGTGATGCACAAAGTAGGTTCATCTTTTCTTCCTGACATAAAGGAGCCCATTGATGAATCTACGTGTTATCAGCCAGCCCCTATTATTTATTCACAAATGGCTTGCTGTCCAAAATGGAATGATAAAAAATGATAAGATCTAGTCACTGTGCTGGGGGTCCTTTCCTATCCTGTGCATTTGTTACAACAGCTGAAGCAAATACACAAATCCTGGGAGCTTTTAACTGTTTTATGTGCCGTATTAAATATGTTTTAATATTTACTCTCATACCAGCTGATCATATGTCCCATTCTCATGTTCTCCCTCTAGTGATCTTGTACTTAAGATTTTAGTCTAAAGTTTAATTTACAAATTTCAGGAGAACACTATAAAGGCCTGCAGCCAAATAAAAGATCATTTATGCATTTGGGCTCGTTTTCTGTCCAGCTTTAGTGTACTTCTGCAGTTATAAACTCCATAATGCTGCTATTGTTTAATCTCAGAAAGATAAAGAAAGTATTCGGCTACACAAATGAGACTTTGTCTAAAAAGTAAAATCATCATCCTCAAGCCAGACTGCTTCACATGGCTGACTGAGCGAGTGATACGAGGGATTGAGACTCGACAGAAGGACTAATCAATTTGCTCACGCTTAATTAGGCACTTTTTCGCCTGTGTAGTCTTTTTCCCCCCCTGATGCTATGCATCTGTCCTTCTTTGTCCAGCGTCTTTTTTGTTCAATTTATTTAGCAGTATGGTTAAATGAGATTTGGTGATGCTGCTTGGGAAAAGACGCCATTCCACTGGAATCTTCCCCGCACCTTTTGTCAAACTAACCTGCTGTGATGTACAGGAGACATCTTCCTCCTGTCGTTTCAGAGACAAGTTGTTATCTTACAAACCTGCACAGCACATGTTCTGTATTCCACTCGGACCCTATAAATCATTTCATAACATGTCCTAAGTCAGTGGTTTACACTTACATTCTT
This sequence comes from Pseudoliparis swirei, assembly GCF_029220125.1. Taxonomy (NCBI): domain Eukaryota; kingdom Metazoa; phylum Chordata; class Actinopteri; order Perciformes; family Liparidae; genus Pseudoliparis; species Pseudoliparis swirei. The sequence goes on from NC_079394.1 coordinate 8,192,894, forward strand.
GTATTGTCCTTTCCTGAAGCCACTGGAGAGGCCAGCACAAAGATGTTTCATTGTGTTTAGTATTGTCACATACTACGAAGTACACAGGGAGCTACATCAGTTATTTTTTTCGATTATCTGTGGCAGAGACTTTTGTCAAACACACACGATGCTTGAGGTGAGGTGGTCGGCTCATCAATCTTGTAGCTTTCAAGTGAGAATGTGGCATGGGAGCATTAAATGGCATACCTAATGGGGCTTTTGCAAGCTAGAATAACTAATAGCCCATCAGAGGTAAGGAGCCGAGACTTCCCTCAGCTTTGTTATTCCTTGCCCTCTACAGCTCAAGAGAGCAGCCTTAGTTGTTAAAAATGTAATGGGATTTTTTTTTCTGTGTGTGTGTGTGTGTTCAATTGTTCCAAACACTGCAATGTCATGTAAGAAGCCATTGTACAGGATTTTCAAAAACCACAACCAGATTTTTTATGCAACACAGAATGGTGCTTTTATACTTTCAAATAGCTGCGATATTTGATCAAATGCAGTATAAGGTTTGAAAGCCATGCAACCTGCAACATGATTCAGTCTGGGTCACATTGCAAGAAGCCTGTGATGTGCAGTGATAGTGTCGTGGGCTATTAGCATCACAATTGAGGCCATGCAGCAAAATCTCCCCTGAAATATGAGAATGCTTTTTTTATTGAATGGCACACAGTGGAGAGTGTCAAGAAAGATTGAAGGGATGAAGATGTATGTGAAAAAAGGCTGCTCAGTGGTTCAAAAGCTACAATCAAAAGCAAATGAATGCCCCTATCCAAGATAGAAAGCACTTAGGCTATTAGCTGCATTTTCAATTAGGAGAAAGAGCTTTGTAATTGAAGCCTGTTATCTTCTGCAAATGTGTAGATCAACGTGGAGTAAATTTGTTTCTATAGATTTCCTTCAGCTCAGAAAGTTGGCTTCGGCATTGCAGACTGAATTCGGCGAGAATACATTTCGATGAACACTTTGAACTGTGTGGTTCCACAGTCTTCCTGTAGCACATTATAAAATAAAAAAAGATGCCCTTTCTCCCTCGAATGCCGTGTGCTCACAGAGCAACTGCAGTGGGGAACGTCCACCCACGGATCATCTCCTGCAAAGTTAGTTTGAAAAATATTCAGTGAAAAGCCCACCGTCTCAGCCAGAGGACATTCTTGTACTTGGGCAGAATTTGCAAAAAAGAATAAGTTGAGGAGATCCTGCTCATAGATCATTAAAGTGGGCTGTGAGAGAGGAGATGAAGTGAGGAGACAGGAAGGTGTGCCACTGCTGGCTGAACTGCTTGACTAAAAATAACTATATAATAATTCTCAACTTCACTAATTATTACAAGCGAAAGGGTCAGGATCATTGTAATGTTAACACTCTGATGAGCAAACTAGGTTTTAAAGTAGCAATGTAGGCCAGCACGAGCCTTAATCATGCATTAAATTGTTTTTATTTCCCCAGCATTAGCACTTTGAAATGTGGTACCCCGCATCCGGCTCCTGGTTATATTGAAAACTAATGGCTCCTATGGATCTAATCAGTGTTTGCCTTACAAATCCTGCAGCTGTGGGTACATTGTATTCAACAAACATTTGTTTAATTTTTAGGCTCTCGAATTTGAGCCCCATCTTTGAAATGTCACGAAAAAGAAACAAGATGATGAGCGATCAAAAGTGTTCGCTTCGGCTTGCCAAGATGGCAGCGTGTCCTTCATCTGTGCGTAAATGCACAGAAGGCCGGATTCCATCATGTGAAGGAAGTTTGACAGTTTTCAATATTTGTTATTCACTTGCCAAACAAATAAAGGTTAACCACATGAGCGGAATGGCCTCTTACACAAAAGGATGCGTCATGTCTTTGACACATCAGTTTGTATGCTGCGGGAAACGTGTAAGTGTAGGTGTGTAATTTATGAGAACATCAAAAAATCATAATCAGTATTTTGAATACTTTTTTTAAAAGCAATATCTTTTTTCATGAAACCAATTTTTTCTTAGTCGTCTTGTTTGGTGGAATTGAAAATGACTGCATCTGCAAGGCTGGATTTCAATGATCCATGGGTCCACAGAGGTAGACCACTTCTCTTGTATCATACATGATGATTTTGTGAAAAATGGACTTAGGTCCGCTCCACTCAAACACAATTGCAGCAAAATGCAGAGTGATACTGCTGATTAAGTGTATTGGCTGTAGCAGCACTTACAAAACATTATTTAGTGGAATGTATCACTTTTCATCAGTAATAATAAAACATTTTAAACATACCAAACTCAGTAATAGATGTTTGTGCTGGATCACAGTGGCACAATGTGTTTTATGAAGCTGGGGAACGCACATTTATATAATTATGGAAATTTGAGCATTTATTCGAAAACAAGTTTCACGTTCTGCAGACGTTCTGTGTCTGTAGGTGTGTGTGTGTGTGTGTGTGTGTGTGTGAGAGAGAAATATGAAGGCACTGCTGTTCAATAAGTGCCATAGTTTCTGGGAGCTCCGCTGATTGTTGAATGAGATTCAGGTGTGGTTGATCAGACACAGGTGTGGGCGATTAAGGCACGGCAAGAGGGGAACCGCAGACCTGAAACTACAGAGCCCGCTCTCCTTCAATAAGAAGATATACCCAACAACTTCAAAAAAAACCTCCCTCAAAACTTATGTCTTGTTTAAATGAAAAATCAGCAAAAAACAAAGTTTAAAAGCTAACTATGCACACGTCTCTCGATATGCCAAAGGTAGATTGTGCAAAATTGATCAATAACTGAATTTACACGGAATCCATTTTCAGCCCGTTCTCATTCCCAGGGCGTCAAATAGACGCTTTGTGACGCGCCTCAGCTTCTGGTGCTGATGAGCAAGGCAGGCTTTAGCGTCTGTGTGAGACACAGCAGGCTTTCAAGAGACTATATAAACCATTATTAGATACTTCATTAGATGCTTCATTCGTTTTATTGTTTATTTTTACAGGCAGTGAGCACTATTTAAACTCTTATATTTAATTAATTACATTTCTTCTGAATATTACAGTGATGATGATCCCATGGCTTTTAGTATAATTCTTTTAGGATTTGTTTAGAGTGAGGACACAGGCTTGAGTGAAGTCACACCTTCCTGTTACCAGGTTATTTATATATATATATATATACACTACCGTTCAAAAGTTTGGGATCACCCAGACAATTTCGTGTTTTCCATGAAAACTCACACTTATTTATCAAATGAGTTGCAAAATGTATAGAAAATATAGTCAAAACATTGACAAGGTTAGAAATAATGATTTGTATTTGAAGTATAACATTTTTTCTTCAAACTTTGCTTTCGTCAAAGAATGCTCCTTTTGCAGCAATTACAGCATTGCAGACCTTTGGCATTCTAGCTGTTAGTTTGTTGAGGTAATCTGTTGAAATTTCACCCCACGCTTCCTGAAGCACCTGCCACAAGTTGGATTGGCTTGATGGGCACTTCTTGCGGACCATACGGTCAAGCTGCTCCCACAACAGCTCAATGGGGTTGAGATCTGGTGACTGTGCTGGCCACTCCATTACAGACAGCATACCAGCTGCCTGCTTCTTCCCTAAATAGTTCTTGCACAGTGTGGAGGTGTGCTTTGGGTCATTGTCCTGTTGGAGGAGGAAATTGGCTCCAATCAAGCGCTGCCCACAGGATATGGCATGGCGTTGCAAAATGGAGTGATAGCCTTCCTTATTTAAAATCCCTTTTACCTGGTACAAATCTCCCACTTTACCAGCACCAAAGCAGCCCCAGACCATCACATTACCTCCACCATGCTTGACAGATGGTGTCAGGCACTCTTCCAGCCTCTTTTCACCTGTTCTGCGTCTCACAAATGTTCTTCTGTGTGATCCAAACACCTCAAACTTGGATTCATCTGTCCATAGCACCTTTTTCCAATCTTCCTCTGTCCAATGCCTGTGTTCTTTTGCCCATACCAATCTTTTCTTTTTATTGGCCAGTCTCAGATATGGCTTTTTCTTTACCACTCTGCCTAGAAGGCCAGCATCCCGGAGTCGCCTCTTCACTGTCGACGTTGACACTGGCATTTTGCGGGTACCATTTAAAGAAGCTGCCAGTTGAGGACCTGTGAGGCGTCTATTTCTCAAACTAGAGACTCTAATGTACTTGTCTTCTTGCTGAGTTGTGCACCGGGGCCTCCCACTTCTCTTTCTGCTCTGGTTAGAGCCCGTTTGTGCTGTTCTCTGAAGGGAGTAGTACACACCGCTGTAGGAAATTTTCAGTTTCTTTGCAATTTCTCGCATGGAATAGCCTTCATTTCTAAGAACAAGAATAGACTGGCGAATTTCACATGAAAGTTCTTTTTTTCTGGCCATTTTGAGAGTCTTATCGAACCCACAAATGTGATGCTCCAGATAATCAACTTGCTCAAAGGAAGGCCAGTTTTATAGCTTCTCTCATCAGCAAAACAGTTTTCAGCTGTGCTAACATAATTGCACAAGGGTTTTCAAGGGTTTTATAATCAGATATTAGTCTTCTAAGGCGATTAGCAAACACAATGTACCATTAGAACACTGGAGTGATAGTTGATGGAAATGGGCCTCTATACACCTATGGAGATATTTCATTAGAAACCAGACGTTTCCACCTAGAATAGTCATTTACCACATTAACAATGTATAGAGTGTATTTCTGATTGATTTAATGTTATCTTCATTGAAAAAAACAATGCTTTTCTTTGAAAAATAAGGACATTTCTAAGTGATCCCAAACTTTTGAATGGTAGTGTATATAAATATAAATAATAATAGAATTGGTCCTAAAATAGATCCTTGATGGACTCCTGCTTTTTACAATTTTCAAATGAAGTACACTTACAACCCACTATAGTACATTGTTTCCACTTATTTGAGAAATAGTCCCTATCGGTCAGGGCATTGAAAGATAAATTCAATTTAGAGAGTTTTTAAAGTAAACTGTCATGTTTAATTGTGTCAAATGCCTTCTTAAAATCTAAAAACACGGTTCCAACACCATCACCATCATCAAGATAACTTTTGATATGTTCAATTAAAAAAAAGCAATTGGCTGTTTCTTCTAAATGATCCTTTTAAGAAAGTAATTTAGAGTAATTTAAAATCTATGGAGGATAGTAATCTGATTTATCAGATGGGTTAAAAGTGTACATAATATTTACAATATATTTTCTTATTTCTAATGAATCATGCATCAATATCAAAGACATCCTCACACTTAGACAGATTTTTGAAATTGAGTGCTTAAATTAACATAGATTCAGAGATATTTACAATTGTGAAAATAGGAAATTCATTATTTTGTAATGAATAAATCTTGATCTTACACCAACGTTATTGGCAAAACCGTATACCCAATTTACAAAGAATTAATGAAAGATTGTAGTTATTTGATATCTCTATCTCTTTTCAATATTGATTGTTCCTTTATAACCAATTCTTTTTTTGTAAATGTTCCTCAAGCTAATTTACTATTTTTGTCAGCTTTGGCCTTTCTTAGGTTTTGTACTACTTAGTTTTGAAACTCCTAAAATATTATCTTGTGGTAAACCAAAATCTGCCTTCAGGTCTCTTTCATTAACCTACAAAGATGCTCATTTAATCATGGTGGATAATATTTTTTCATGAGAACATGAGACCTTTCTGCTGAATACATTTTTAGTCTCCCTAATATATTTCTGTCTATCGTGATATTATAAAGCGTTCTATGTCACCAGACTGCTGAACGAGGACAACTGCTTTAATTTATCCCCAAATAGACTTATTAGGTGTAACATACAAAATAAAAATAAAATGTTTACCTACTTTTTTTAATTGATTTTTTCCAGTTAAAATCTGATTATGATATACCTGTTACCAGATTAAAATATATTGTGATTCTTCCAGGTTCAATAGTAAAACACAATATCTTTGCGTTTGTGATGATTGTGTAACCCTGGTTGGGCCTTAAATCATTTGAGTGAGATTATGCTGATCAGATTTTTTTTCCAGTTAATTTTCTCAGTCAACTCAAATTAAAATCACCAAATACATTACATTGATTTAGTAAGGATTTTAGTTTGTCATAAAACACATTTAATTATAATATTATAGTTAAGGGGTTTGTAGAGTAACATAAATACTTTACCATAGACAGCAATGTTTACCAAGTCTTGCACACAATTAAAATGTCAACAAACACCAAGAAGACCGATGTTTGAGTCCCAAGGAGTTGTTTAAAACTTACGTTTGGGATGTTTCTGTCCTTTTAGTTCATTTAGTTAATGTACTTATTAAGCCCAACAATGATGTGCTTCCTGAACCAAACTAATCGGTGCTGTTGTTTGTTTGAATTCACAACATTGACCATGTGTTTACTGCGACCGTCTGCTGGGCTGCCCACTGCTTTGCAAAGTGTCGCCAAGGGGTCTGACGGAGCGCCGGCGTGAGACCAGCTGGGAAGTGGACGTGTTGCTCATTTCCTTCCCGCCAAGGCTGTGATTTCATGCCGAGTTAAAACATTGCAATGGGATTCATTAGCTCAAATGCACGTAATCAGGCCTCAGACCTATCTCTGGTGTTAAGCACCTCTCAGGTTGTTCAGTGCGTGGGGTGAGAACTCCCCAAAATATACACACTGCTATATTGACGATGCTGACTTTTGGCAGATGTAATGGCTGCTCTGATGAGTAGGTGGTATACATTTAACAACACGATGCCTGTAATCTAACATGGTTTGTTAAAATGGATATGGCAATTCTCATCTTCGTCTCATAATAATTAATCTTTGGATCTATTCTTTCATCCAATTGATGTTTTCATGATTATTATTATTATTCTCATTATGATGTACTAATAGAACATGCCCCAGCTTGCTAATAGCTTAATCTGGCACAGGCAGAAAATATGATGTTCTTCCTCCACGCTTCAACACAGACGATATTGAATTCCACTCTGGGTTAGATGTACTTACTAACAGAATATATACTTATATCTGTGTCTCTAACTGATCATTTACAGACTCTCGCAGGCCGAAAGCCAGACGAGCGATAGTTGCTGGTGGATCACTGAGGAAACATTTAGCTTCATAGAAAATAGAAATGAACGTCATCGCTTTCTTGACATCCATTTTAAATTGAGGTCAGAATTGATTGACAACATCATTAACTCAGATATGCACTTGATATTGCGCAATAACCGGGTCCTTCACTTAAACCAAAGATCAAATGAACTTGTCTGTTATAAACAAATTAGGTGAGTCTGTACATGCACTGTACAATATACTGCAACAAAGAACTCTTGAAATTATAAAATGGAATTGAAGGACCCATTTTTACCCAAACTAATTTGTTGGAAAAATGAAAAAGTCCACTGAGATAAATCAAACTAATTCCCCCTCCATCACACAATCTCTCGTGGTCCTCGGCTACTGCAGCCACACATACACCATGATGAATATTGAATAGCTTATTAAACCTCTCTTCTCTTTTGTGTTCAAGGTTGTTTTGTTCCGTAATGGTTAATCAGCGGAAAACATTTTTTGTTAATTAGAAGTATGTTTTGATGGAAACTCTCGAGACACTGAAAAGCTCACATTTCTAAATTGCTGATATCAATAATCAACAGGATGTGTCACTGAAAACAAGAACTGAGCTTCAGCAATAAAGTCTCCAGCTGTGTTAGAAGCATGGTGTGGCAGTACTTAGCTGTCATACTGTATATATTTACCGTATATACTATATTTACCGTATATACTATGTATAAAAACACAGTATATATATATAGACTGGGTATATATAGTATATGCAGTAAATATATATATATATATATATACTTTATACAGTAAATATACAATATATACTGTACATAAATATATATAACATTACTTTTCAGTGCCGCACAAAACCATTACAATTTACAGTAAAAATTGTAATGACCAGCGATCTATTAAAGTCTGAATTATTACAGACTCAGGTCACCCCTTAAATAATAATAATATTAGTAATAATAATGTACACTTGTATTGATCCCACAGTTATTAAGGAGCAGTGGGCTGCAGTCAAGCACCTGGGGGTTCAGCGTCTTGCTCAAGGACATTTCAATATGCAACTATGAGGCGAGCGGGGATCGAAGCGGGTGCCTTGTAGTTGCAGGACGATCACTCGCCCCATGAGCTACATCCGACCCCAAAATATATAACATATACAGTAACTCTTGAACATCGTGACAGTATTTCCATTTCAACAGAAAACATAATTCCCTAAAGCGTCATAATTCCAATGGACGAATGCAAACACAAGTCTTTTTGGGGCATTTGTGGAAACAACTGATACCGTTTTCTTAGGAGGACAATGATAATTTATTTTGGTGGGACAGTCTTTAGTCCTAAATTGTCAATTTCCAGTCTTATCTGGGCAATTATTATAAATGCCTTAAAGGAACTGCTTTATCAAGCCATTTTAATGGCCTGCTATTTGTAGATGTTCTTTTCTGGACTCACTTTGTCGTTTGGAGATTTAATGTTTCATCCGCTGCAACATTTCAACTTTCAAGGGTGAACATAGTTTTGGTGTCAGACACACAATTTCACACTGGCATTCGACCCGCCATCATATAAAGAAATGCATTATAGAAGAGGCACGGAAACCAATTTCTCTGCTGACATCGGCTTCAACAGACCACAATGCAATGCAGTGATGTGCTGTGGTTTGAGTGAAGGGCGTGACTCTTTTGACTCTCACTATATGCTCCGCCGTATATACTCGGTCAACAGACACATTCGGCCGCAGCAACAAGCTCACCCTCTTTTTGCGGCAGGAAATCGTTAACTGAAGTAGAAACAGGTGTGGAGAGATGAGGGAAGTTGGATATCAAAAAAAACAATTGATGTCACCTCAATGCTTAATCACGTCTGGCATGCACCGAGCACCCCAGATTGATAATGCATAACAGCGAAAGTGAATCCAAGAGAAGATTTTTCCATTCAGTCTTCAGTCTGTGTGAGAGTCAAGGAACAAAATAACTATTTCAATTCTCGGGGAGTCCGGGCCAATGTTTCATTTGACAAAGGTATCCACAGAATTCTGTACATTTCTTAGAACTTCTCAACATTATGAATCCCATATTGAGTGTCCTATTATGGCATATCTAACAATCAGTTATCACAAGTCCTGGATTCCCTCAGTTAAAAGAATTGCTCACTCAATCTGTGACATTTCTGCTGTATTAAGATTTGACAGCATATCTAGCATTTTATGAAAAGTCGGACGTTGCGAGAAGAGAGAGAAAAATACAACATGAAATAGTTTGACACAACATGTCATGCTGTTTTATGGTCACAGCAGCGACGTAATTTTTTTTCAACTCAGCAAGAAGCAGTCACAGCCTATTTAGCCCTTCATTTGATTATGACTAATTTAATTAGGGTTATTAAGTTAATTCACATGAGGTGTCATAGTCTGCCTGGTGTGTCACTTTCATTCACAGCAAAAGAGCGAGTGAGACTTCAGAGAATATTGTGTTGACGTTACAACATGTCCCACTAAGTTGGTGGATTGCTGTCTGAACTCCACCCTCCGCATGAAGACAGAACAGTTTCTCATATATCTTTTTCCGCTAGAAGGATTTTGCTGTAATGTTGGAAGTCTACCTCAAGAATAGTATTGTGATTTCCCCTGAAACTACAGCCCCCTCATCATGTAGCTACAAGTCTATCCGATGAGTCAGTGAGCACAAACTGAGAACGAGGCAGCAGCTCTGCCATCTCATCCTCCTCATCTTGAATGCCTGTCAGGCAGCTGCATGTGTCGGCGGGGGGGTGAGATTTCCTCCCTAAGAATGGAACATTTATGTCCTCTGCTATTTGGAGGTGTTCCTATACTTCTTTGTGGTCATTAGGCACTGCTGACATAATGATAGACATTTACTAGGAAAAGAAACTGTCAAAGAAACAGTTGAACAAGGCCAAACGTCCACAACCATGCTACAGCCGCTCTGTGAGGCTGTCCTCGGGAACAGCAGTGCTCTGAGCTGCATGGTGTCAGCAGACTGACACGTTTCAAATTTGGCTTGGGTGGAAATATTTGTGTACCAATAAGAGCAAAATGCAACAAAGTGCAATAGAAACAGAATTATCAGATAAATCATCTCATACATGAAGCATGTGACTTAAACATCACTCCGGCCTCCCCCTCATTGGAAAGATGTAAAGATTAGATCTCTGATGTGAGGTCTCTCTTCTTCTGTAGTGGTTAATGGTAACTAACCATATCATTTAAGACACTAACTGTTCATCTTGACGAGTCAAAACTTCAAATTTAACATGAACAGTAACTGCATTCATTTGCACTTACTTTGGCCAATTTTCTGGGATTTCAGTCCAAATTCAAGAGACATTTGAATGGAAACCTGACTAATGACAGTGCTAATATTATGATGCATAGCAGGTATAATATACTCCATATTCACAGTTTTAGATCAGTCTATTAACAGCTTTACTGAATAACGCTTTAAACAAAGTAGAGCTCAGGCTAATGTGAATGTAATTTAGCAAGTATTTGGTATCGACCCAAAGTATTAAATGTCATTCGGATTCATCACCTGAGGAACATAAAATGTCTCTCCTAAATTTCATGGTAATTACTTAAACAGTTGACGAGATATTGTACAAAGAAAACTCACATGGTGGCACTAGAGGAAAACTTAGAGGATCATGGGTAGTCATTGGGATTCATCATCTGGGAACATGAATGTCATGTTCCCAGATGATGAATCCACCACGTCGAGCCAATCCGTTGTGTAGATGTTGACATATTTTACTGGATGAGCAAAAGGTTTGTCCTCGATATTTGATACAAAATTGGAGAATCACTGGAGTCAGAAGCGTTCCTCCTCTCTGTACCATCGGTACCAAATTGAATATTAGCTGGCGTGTAAGTTGTTGTGCACAGGTAGAGGAAGTCGAGGGATTCATCTCTCCGTTGTTCCTCTGTGTGAACATTGTTTCTTGCCCCTTGTGAACGGCATGTAATATTCTCTGGTCTGCGGGGTGTTTCAGCAATCAAAATCTGTAATGCTTTTTGGGATTTTAGTGAGTAGCGATCAGGCAAATAGTAGTGTAAAATCTCACTCCATGCTGGCCACAATGACAGTAAATGTGGTCATTCACAGACAACGACAACGCCTATCTACACCGCACAGTGTGTGGGACAGATCATGATGTCTGGATTATATGTGCTCTGACTGAGCCGAGTTTAAACAGACCTCATCTGATTTATTTCCATTTCCCATTCCCCAAGTACCATATACTCAATGTTTTAGTGCTGTGTCTTTTTCCATCAACATCCTCCTCCTGTGCCCATGTTTCCTCAGTCAGTGAAACTAAAAAGCAGGTCAACCAGTCGGTAACCTGGTCGACAAACAAAGGGATGCTTTTCTTGACAGTAGAGTACACTTGTTCCTGTTTTGGTCAGTGAAAAAATAAATCTGTCGGACATTTTACAGGAAATCAAAACAAGGAACTCATGAGATAAATGAATAAATAAAAAAGAGCACCACATTTAGCCAGGTTATTTTAGCAAAAATGTAGCACATTTGTCATAATACCCTGCAATTCAATTAATTTGGCTGTGGTATATTGCGATAAAAGATGTTGGTTAATAGGCCAGATTATATTGAGAATATTGAGGTATGTAAAGGGAACTTTGTTATGAGGCAAAATTATTACGTATGCATGTCATCCATTTTTTTCCATGCAACACAAAAATATGAAACAGTATTGCTAAGAACCCAAAAAAGGGACGTGTAGAGGATGAGCTCTTGAGACACACTGTGGTGTATTGAGAGGCGACCCCTGTTAACTGTTACATGTTTGAGTAAACACCCAAATGCCCACATGGTGCTTACTGTTGTATTGTTAGTGGACACAATGGTGTCATGGCCGGTGCTTTGCTCAGGACCCAAAGAAGCAGTGTTGAGTGGGAAGTTGTTGCGGTGAGCATTTCCTGAGAAAGCTGAAAGCAGTAAAACCACTCCACTATTCATGATATTATACAACATATGGGTTCAATTTGGAGTCATAATACTAATAAAGTTAAAAATCACTTTGTTTGTGGCCTCTTTGTGACACCAGAAGAGATAAATATACTCATTAGAAGTTTCCTAGTCACAGTCAAAAATGACCAGTCAATGAGACATGAACTAATGCAACAATGCATAATCTTTTCCTTCGTTGTGTCCAAACCAAATTAATCAAACTACAGGTGTGAACACACCCTGTGTGCTACAGTACTGCACAGTTTGTTTTTCAAATTAACAACAAAAAAACAATGTTATTGACTTTCATAGAAGCAAATCACTACAACTGTTTGAATGCTATAATGGTATCGTCGTGGCTCACAGCCAGCTTTGTAAACGTCCTCCAGTGAAAGAAATATCTCAGTTTTGGTTGAAATAACAGCGATGCTAAGGTTAGGTTAAAATAACTACTTGCTTAAGTTAGGGCATATTCATGTTAAAATAACAACTACTTGGTTTAAAGTAGGGAGTGATGGTGGTCATGGTATAGAAGAAAAAAAGTATTTTGTCACTCTTGATGCCGAGCTCTGTTTATCTAAGGTGGACAGACTCCCATATTTTCTGTGTGTATGTAATTCTGGCGAATTCTCCATTAAAAGCACAAGCGACCAACGTGCAGGGATGCCGCATGTTCTGCAGAGCATTGCTACCGCAAATAAATCAGTGGGTGAGATTATCTCTGAGACCAAGAGGAGAGGCATTTCATCAATTGGTGATCAGGTCTTTGTATTGATCTTGCAACCCATGCATGTTTGACGTGAACTGAATCCTCTCCGTGTTTTGGTGACTCTCGGATCTCCGTTAATCTCCATTTCCAGAGAGCACAGCTGTGTGAGCTTGCTGCAGTGGCAGAGATATCCTTCTGTGTCTTTAGTGCCGTAGGAACTGCACACTGCACACAAACTATCCTCGCATGCACGTCATTTCCAGCCTTTTTTTGTTTTCTGCTCGTCATTTGACTGATTTTGTGATATACTGTGAAAGCAAATCAAACCCAATCTACCATTAAAAGCTAATGTAATCGTCTATATTAAAGCGGCTTGATTAAGAATGTAATGTCTTCTTAGTGAAGATATGCTATTTCTCATAATGCATTTTTTGTTGTAATGTTTTCACCAACTCACTTTGTGAAATATCTCCTTCTGCTCTAACTTAAAGCCCCATAATGGAGTTTTTCCCTTGGAGCGCCCCCTTCAGTATTTAACGTTTACTTCAGTGTCGTAAATACCCAGTTACGATAGATGCAGCCTCGCATACACTTGTATTGATGACCAGACGAAGTCAGAAACCAAGAAATGATGTCAACCGATAAGGTAAGAATATTCAAAGATTTTAAATAAATATGACTGCATAGTTTTATTCATTGTGATATCGGAGATGAATGCTAACATAACCAAAAGAATGACAACATTTAGTTTAGATGAAATACCGATCGCGTTTTCAGCCAATATACGTTGTTTTCTAAATGTTTGAATGTGGAGTACGTGTGATCGAATACAATATTGTTGACAACACCAAAAAGCTACATATTCATAATTTACATTGGAACGTGTAATTCATTACAAGAGACTTCGCTTGCTTCGCCCTTATACTGTAGCTGCGAGCGTGGACTGGCACTATATGACATTGCGTAATCACTGCCAGAAAGCAGGTCGAAGTCCATCCGCCCCGGATCGGGCGGCCCCAGAATCCTACATAGCGGAGTTATTTCCCCACAGACCCCCGATGGCAATGGCGGAGGCGCAAATCGCCATATTAAAAGTCATTGTAGCGGCACAATTTTTTTCAAGCTGTTATTTTAAGGTACAATTGTTGCATAATGTTACTTTAACATTTTGGTTTCATGCTCGACTTAGTGGACAAAGGGGCTTCATGCATTCACAAAACAAGGCTGCTGATATGAATAGTTATCAGCTGCAGCATTTACTTCAATCTGCACTGCATCAACCCGCAAGTCAAAGAGTAGCACATTCAAACATGCTGGAGTCATGCCCGGCTCGACATCTCTCCTCCAGCGTACACACACACACACACACACACAATTACATTACAATGACACTAACACAGTGACATATATTACCAAAGAGTTGTGTGAAGTGAACACGGTGGTGGTTACGTCCGACAGCAAAGGGCGGAAAAGAAATTTCATTGTGGAAATTATCTGTTTGTCAGCAATTTCAAGTCTGGCGGCTGGCAATGTTTTTTTTCCAATTCAGTGACACTTACCGCAACAGATTCTGGAAACCCATGACAAGGGCTCTAAAGCAACCCCTAAAGCGTGCGTGTGTGTTGGCTGACACCCCATCATGATCCCCTTAATGTACTTGAAAGATGCTGAATGGAGAGATTTTACAGTCTCATGAATTTTTCTCTTAGTTAACTCTGTTTTTATATTACCACCGGTTACAGCCACAGAAAGGCACAGTCGATGATGGAAGCTCCAGTAGGATTATAATAAGTGCAGCAAAGGCCACTTCATGGTGAAATTAATTGTGTGGTAATAATTCAGATTTTTGCATAATGCACAGGACTTAATTACAATCTGAATTTTTTAGTAATTTAATGGACAAGAAGAACTCTAACTATCGTGATATGACTTGACAATTGGAGGAAAGAAAATCCGAAAGTTGAACTTCCTAAAATCTCAAAATGACTTCCATTAATCATAGATTATGTGGAAGCCGACAACCATGGGCTCTATTAACAAGAATCAATGATGCAGTTTATCAGGTTCCTGAAAAACCTCAGCCGACCCCCCTCAACAGGGCGGCGCATCGGCAGGACACCAGGCTCCATCAGATCATTGAACTTCTCACCCTGTTATGCAAAGTGAGCCCAACCCCTCTGCAAAGGAATGACAACGTGTTAGGCTCTAGTCGCAGAGGTCTGGAACAAAGATCCACCAGTAAAGCTTTTCTTTGCAGCTCAGTTATTTCTTTCGGACAGAATAAGATTGCAAAAATAATGTGACACCGATAATGTTTTATTGTCAAGCCGCACAACATTTTTGGTATTGATGCCGAGTTTGTGTTATCTAACGTTATAAAGATTTTCTGGAAGTGGCTTAGCAACAAATAGGGATTTTTGAAAGTATGACAAAAAAGACTTCATTTTGCAGATTTTTTTTTTACACTCTGAACCTGACAAAGCTACATAAAGCACATTTTACCACGAGGAAGCAGAAAGCTTGACAATAGTTTTAAAAATCATGACGCAGTTTACTGGGATTACAATTTTTTTTATACAATTCAAGTAGTCATGAATTTTACATTTAATGACATCATATTTTTGTTATCAATTTGTAGTGCATTGTCGAAGGGATCTTTAATTCAGTGTTCTAATCCACTCACTCATTTAATATTCCCTGTAATACACACTCAGTAGTTTACCCTACACTGTAACAGCTGTGGTAAGGACCCAGAAGCAGTGCAACGGACACACGGAGACGTTTAACCTTGTTTTATTACAGGCAGAACACACAAAAGGCAAACAGTCTCCTATCAGCTCCCGTGGAGAAACCCATCGGCTGGAACGCCGAGCCGTCAGGGCTGAAGGCCGACGGGAAGCAAAGGAAATTCTCGTGCTCGGGGACAGAAGGCTCAGTCGTTTACTGGGGCAGAGGCAAGGTGTAGAAGTCCAAACAGGCAACAGGAGAACCGTCAGAGGGTAAACGCAGGAAAGTCTGTCATAATGCAGAAAACAATCTGGCAGTGACACTCACTGCTAGATTGTTTTCTGCTGTGTGTGAGACTGGGTTGCCAGGTCTGTGTGACAAAACCAGCCCAATGGCCAATCAAAACCAGCCCAAAAACCAGCCCAATATCAGAACTCAAAATATGCCCGTGCCAAACCATATACACTGCTTTTAAAGTCCATGTCCATGTGTGTACGTGCTGATCTGGAGTCAGTTTTGTAGGATTTGAGTATAAATAAATTATTTCATTTAAAATATGGATTTTTATTTCAAGATATTCATGTAATTTGCATGCAAAATAGGTCTACCCGAACCAGCGGACAAAAAATTCAACCCGCGGCAACACTTCAAAAGTAGCCCAATTCCGCGGAAAACCGCGGATCTGGCAACACTGGACTAGGCGCAGCAGTGGGCAGGTGAGAGTGATTGAGCTGACGAGGTGGGCGTGACTAACAGGTGCACTGAATGAGCTGATTAGGTGAGTGAGAGATAGAGTGGCAGGAGAGAATTGAAGCTGAACTGTGACACATAGTGAGAAGTACATTGAGATATCATATCAGACATGAATTATTATCGTTTTGCATCCTCATTCACAGATGTGGTGTTACGAAAACTACATTGCATTGTGGAATTGTGAACAGAAAAGTATATGGCGCTGAGTAACTCCGGTTGCACAGACAGTGTTTTCTATGGAGTGTGTTTACATCCATTATATATTGTTTTCTGCCCTTATTCCGAAAAGGGCAATATTCTCAGTGATCTTGTTTTCATGGCTAAAAAAGATGAATATTCCCGTTTAAATGCAGCTGTGCATGTTCTGAGTAACGTAACAAAACAAAAAAATGCTGTATAATCACCGCCATTCTGAGCTGTGTTAGACTGGGCCCAATATCCAAACATGTTGTTTATCACATCAGAATATAGAAAGGTGGTAAGTGAGGAGCCACTTGTGCCGAATGTTTATATTTAGCCGAGTGTTCTGCATAAGGAACTCATTTACTAAAATACAACTTGAGTGTAAGAATTTTCTTTACTTAGTGCCTTAACACCTGTGAATTACTTAGTGTCTAATCAGTGAAGATAAGAACATTGCAGTTCAGCAACATTCACATCGCTGGTACTTTGTTGTCCCTTTTCTCTCACACCATTAAAACGTGCAACTGTTCAACAGCAGTAAATTTCCAAGAGCTGGACCTCATTATGAAAAGAGATGTCATGCTGAATAGCGTGTTGTTGCAAACATAATAACAAACGGCTCTTGTTTTAAGTGATGATCTTTTTAGAATAAATCAGTCTTCCCACACACATACACACACACATACATACACACACACATATTCTTGTTTTCATGATTTATGGGGACATTACATTGACTTACATTCATTTTCTTGAGACTAACCATAACTGCTACCAGCCAACCAGGTTACCCTAACCTAAACTTAAACCTCAACTTAACCTAACATTTAACCAATTCCTCACCCTAAAACATATGGATTCCCAATATGGGGACATGGATTGTATTCCCCATAAGGAAATTGGGTGCCCACAATGTGACTGTAAACAGATACATACTAATAAACCGGTAAAACATACAACACACACGCACACACATACACACTCACATGGGCATGCCCTCATTCACACTTACAGTTAGAATGTTTTGGAGTCATCAATACACCTGGCTTAGTTTTAGTGAGTGTGTGGGTGTAGTATAAGATAAGAGAGATAAGATAAGATAATCCTTTAACGAGTCCCACCGTGGGGAAATGTACAATGACATTTACAATTCTGAATAATATCACTTAAGCACACGTGTGTGTGTGTCTGAAGTGTCCACAGTGTTTTCCTGTCTGTGCCCAATGCACACTGGGATCTGCTCCAGCTATTTGACATAGTTGAGACATAAGATGCCGTATAATGAAAACAGATGTTTACTAGCCTTGTGGAATGGTGTCAAAGCCAATGCCATTTGCATGTACAAATACTTATTTCTAAATGTCTGCAGGTTATAATTGTTTTCACCACATATACATTTAATGTGCACAAACTGCATTGATGGATTATGAATTCCAGGTCAAATGGGTTTATTATACAGGTGCAATAAATTACTTTGTGATTATTAGAATATGGAGCATTCAGTTAAATACAAGCTGAATGTCTGCACCCTCCAACAGGGCTAGGGTGAAGTCAGCCCTCTACTAACTGTTCATCACATTCTGTTGTCCTCACACTTTGGTCACACAGCTCAGCCATGAAAGTGAAGTGACACGCATGTAAAAAGAAAAACTAAACTGGCCATTGATTATAGTTAGTGGTTTACACTTGTCAGCCTGTAAGAACTCATGGCCTTGTCAACGTAGTGCCTCGTAGTGATTGGTCTCTTCAGAAGGGGCCTGATCTGAGGATATAGCTCAAACCCTCCATGCTAATGTTCTCCTGCTGACAGGAAACAAAAGAAAAAAGAAAAGAGGCAACAACTTTGGATGTTCTGAAAGAAACACACGGTTGCCTCCACGTACGTCCTCTCAGTGATAATGAAATAGATATGAACGCTTCTGTCAATGTAATATTATTGTGCATTGACTGAACAAGTGGCTTTATGTGGACAAGCCTTAAATGTCAGTTCACATCTTTTGTACTTTTCACCTTTGCTGATTACACTGTAGCTCTGCGAGTGCCACGACCACGGGGCTGATTCATCGTTCTCAAGTGATTGATATCAGAATGCAGAGACATGCCCAACGAGTAAAGCCTGTTATGACTCATATATTTAGCCTTTAGGTCTGTTGAATTGTTCAGTACAAAGTACACAGATTTGTACTGTCATGTGTTGCCGTAGAGAGAGAGGACCCAAACGCCGACATAACTTCGAAACCAATATTTAATTCTGAATTACAACTAGACAGGTAACACAGGACGACAAACACGATCCAAACGGTACGACGCCACACAGGGAATGAGACGAACGGGGAAGGTGAAGGTGATTGGACAACGGGAAAGAGACACAGGTGGACACAATGAGGGCGGGGCTAGTAATCACACAGAAGGAAACAATCAGGACCAGGGCAGACAATCACAGGGAGACAGATGACACAAGGACTTCAAAATAAGACACAAAACAAGACAGAAACTCCGAGTCATGACAAGTACAAAGATGTCAGATATGATTTATCAGAATCAACAACAGTTCATATCTTATAAAGAAGTTACCATTTATTGGTTTTCCTTCAAAAGTCACAATACTTGAACAATAGTCTGAATAAAACACATAGTTGTATAGCTAGATGTATTAGAAATAACCTACAGGCCTAAGCATTCAAAAATATAGTCTCAACTTTTGCTAGAGCTTCATAACATTGCATATTCAAAGCAAATCAACATCTAGAAGACAGAAGAAGGAAAGTCAAATTATGGCTATCTGTAATTAAATAAAACATGTTCAGGATGCATCTCCTCAGTGATGATGCATCCTAACGCGATGTAAATGTTCTGTTGTCATGTGCACATTTTTCCACTGATCCAAACCCTGGGAAATGATCATTTCTCACCATTGCATTTCAGCAT
The DNA here is from genome assembly GCF_029220125.1 of Pseudoliparis swirei. Classification (NCBI taxonomy): domain Eukaryota; kingdom Metazoa; phylum Chordata; class Actinopteri; order Perciformes; family Liparidae; genus Pseudoliparis; species Pseudoliparis swirei. The sequence goes on from NC_079394.1 coordinate 8,212,220, forward strand.
TTTAAATAGCACTGACTGAAACAATAAATTGGAAAAGGGATGGCTATGTCAAGAGAGAAATAGAGCTGCTGATTGTTATAAAAGTAGTATTTTCCTGAAAGCATAGATAACAACATGGTTCCTGCAGCCTGTAGTGTACCAACTGGAGAAGTTGTGATGTGTTCCGACACATTTCCCTGATTGATAGCATGGCAGTTTGATTTCACTACACACCTGGGGCCCTTGTCTGAACCTGAATGGGAGTCAAAGCTACATGAGGCCAAGCTACAGGGTTTGTTGTTATTATTATATTGGGATTCCTCTCGAGGCAAATGTGTCTCCTTGACTTGTCATTGTTTCATTGCTATAGTTAGTAACTCCAGCTCTGGCTCTGAACGGAGGCTGTACAGGGTTATATTCTTTTCTCACCTCTATGTGATCCTGAGCTCATTGCTTCGGTGTCACGGCCTTCAACTTTTATGGGTCACTGTCACCGCTCTCATCTATATCATTTCCAATCACATCTCGTTATTTTTAATGAAAATAAACTACACAAAAATTATAAACAAACTGTACAAGGTGACTGGCATTAAACAACAGATAACCAGGGTCAGTGACTCACTAAGTTATGGCAATATCCTTTAATTTCCACCATACTGTACACGAACGTTTTAGACAACTGGTTCATGATGCTTATTCAGCATCAGGATGCTGTATGGGAATATTATGTGACATTGTACATTGGAGAGAGTTTTGATGATCATGTGTGGCTTTGGTCTGCCAACAGACCATGTCTCGCAGTTATTGGATTGCAATCTGTTCTCAATAGGTCTCCAATGTTTTTACGTCTGCTTTCTCCAGTCTATATCCCGATCCCGATATAATTTGATTGCTCAAGACGCATGACAGCATTAATATAGTCAACGCTGAACCGGGTAGATGGCAAAACAACTGTACTTTATAGTCAATATGTTACTTTTACAGTCAACACTCTGTAGAGATGATAACAGAATAATAACAGTTTGCCTCTGAAATGCCACTGCAGGAAAGGTCAGGGGTCATCATTCTTTATCTTTGCTGTGTGAATATTATTAACATTTCCTCTCAATCCAGCAATTGTTTTTTTCCATCAATTAGCCAGATGTTAATTTATGAAAACAAATATTCTACGGTGAAAATTTTTTCCAAAAAAAATCTGTAAATCAGCAAATCAAAGACTAATAGTTAGGTCAGTGTGATTTTTTTTGAGATAAACATGCAAATGGTTCCCAATCTGAAGCTCCATAATTAATATGCGCCCTAATTATCCTTTTACATGATTTCCTTTACCCTTATGTCAGCAGGTCTGTTTTCATCTTCTCTGTCACTATTATTAAATTGTCCCAGCTATTTTATACTCTCCAATTTATTCTTTTTATCCTCTTTTTAAGCTTTTCACTAGAGTTCTGAGGCATGTAATAAACGTCTTGGAGGCCCTTGTGGCATGTGTACCATCTCATTGACCCATAAAATGAGATATGTGCCCTATTTGCACCAAGGTCCTGTCGCTCCATCTCTCTCATAATGAGAGAAAGCGAACACAAGGCTGGCAGATCTCGACCATGGGCAAGAGGTTCAATTACTTCAGTTGTCATGGAGCAATAAATGACAAATTAAGAGGCTGGCACCAAATACTGCTTGAAGGAGGCTGTATCCGAATGCTAATGTCAGCTCTGTCTGACAGCGGGTAAATGGAGACATTGAGAGAGCCCAAAGTTTACAAAAGAAAAACAGGAAAAATCAGCAGGATATATTGTTCTACTCCTTGACCTCAATTCAGAATAAGTAGGCCTCTTGGATCCTCAATTGCTTAAAGATAGAAGAGTGATGTCTTAATTGCTATTTAAAAGAACACCGTCGTGTTACATTGTTTTCAGTACTCCACGATCTTTGCTGCGATGGACTGGAACAGGAAATTGTAATCCTGCAATTAGTGGAGTATGCACACAGAATTTATACACTGGCTAATGGAAGTGCTCTGCTGTGCCAGTTTCCATTACATTAAAAAGCTAAAAGTATTGGCCGGATTCTTCGCATCACAGGAAAACCTAACTATATATATATATATATATATATATATATATATAAGTTCACCATAGTCAGATGTAAAGCCACCATGAAACAGAAGTCCAAACCTCTTTATGTGAATGTGTAATGTGACATATTACGGAGTGAAACTGAATAAATTACAGAGCCTCCACCCATCTCCCCACCCACCTTGTTACAGAAGGGAAAGGAGAAATAAATGAGTTCCTAGACTTGCTCTTTGGAAATACAAAAACTATTTTTGTTTACTAAAATCCAAACACACACCTCCTTGTAGGATACCTCTCTGCTAACTGAGCCAGTCGCTAACATGTCAAGTGTGGTGATGATGCCCGGGGATTAGCGAGTTGCTACAAGTCTAAGGTTTCGCAGAAAGAAAATCAAATGATGAATTTATTTAGCAAAAAGAGCTGCTCAATAAAGAGTGATGATTAGAGTCGGGTAATTTATTTTTATTTCACTGTCTCTTTAAAGGTGCCTAAAAGAGGATCGCCACCTAAATTAAGAATTCCAATAAGTTATTTCCTGGCCTAGGAAAGTTTCAATCAATATTTAAAAAATTGGCGTATGTCTCCTTTAATCGTTTTTTGGACAATACATGAAGAACCAGAGCACTCTTAGAAGTTATTGAGTTCATGTTTTTTCTGAGCATAGTAGATTAATAGTCAATCTTTAATTTTCTTGTTGTTAATTCTTAATTTTGAGCACCGCTAAATAATCAAACTGAAGCCTCAGATCTTGTGAACAATTGCATTTGTCTCCAACCCTGCAGGGTTTGAAGAACAGATGCCGGGTTGTGCTTTTTCAGGGAAAACAGAAAGTCTCCTCGTATCACTGCAGGATACAGTAGATCGCACTGTCATCTTTTATGTCTCCCGATTTTTCATCATATCACTGAATTTAAATGCATGTTGTTTTGAAAACATTGAGATTGCTGACCTCCACTCCTCTGTCCCCTTCATTCTCTCCACTTGTTTTTCTCATGTGATTTATCACTGTGCATTCTGTTTGGCACCCGAGTCATGCTGCAGCCGTTTTGTAAGGGCAACAACACGTTTGCACCGGGTCTTTGAACTTACATCCTCAAGGTGACCTTCAGGGGAATCCTGTCAGGCTACCATGAGGTAACAGCCGAGCACCTAAAGTACGCCGCAGAAGTGTTCTTTCGGTATAAAATTAAGGAAGGCATCACACAGTTGGGATTCATTCATCTTAATACAGTTGACCATCACACTGATGTGTCTGCAAAGGTGTTAGTTAGACAGAGGAGGAAATGCAGGGAGACAGAGAGAGGAGAGGAGCCGACTAGGCAGGGGGAGGCTTCTCAGCTGTAAACACAATGTTCTTTTCCCACCATCAGTCCTCGGAATAGAACACTACCTGTCTACCTGTTGGCAACATCGCGGCAGAGAAGCTCATTTTGTAGAACTTCGGCAAAAAACACATTTCAATGACTTCCAAATGCTCCACAGAACAGTTATTCTTTTAAGTTAAAATCTGTCACACTTTCATATAAATACATGTTTTGTTTGACTCTATTACATTACTGCAGCACAACCAGTGGTTCAAAGTATGTTATTTCACAAAGGCAGTTATCGGATATCTTCTGCCAAACAGGGAATACTGCATTTAATTGCCTGCAGTTTTTCTGGAATAAACACTGGTTGTTAGTAAAATCTGTGATAAACAAAAGGAAAACAGCGACCACATATTACCACTGTTAACTGAAAATACAAGGGGAAAATATATCTGTTTGATTGACAGCTCATCTCATGCAAACCACCACAGCAGTGACAGCTTATACTCAAGGCCAATATGGTTAGTTTCCCTCCACCCTCTTACCTCCTCATCCATCAAGCTGCTCCTTTCTCTGTAATATACGGCTGATCCCACACAAATGGGCCAAACGATCTCTCGACACATTTTTGTATTAGCAAATAGCCATTAACCTTGGTGAAATGTTTGCATTGTTCTTGCTTTTTTGCAAACCATGGGATGAGAATGTCAATATTTTTATAGAACACGCTTGCCGAAATGCACAATGGCATATGGTAAATGTTGTGAAATTATTGCTTATGATTAGCCAACTAAACTACTTTGTTAAGGTCAGAAAATATTATGTATTTCTACGTCACTTACTCTGCTCGTCCTTCGTTGATTTAAAAGAACAGTCTGTAACCCTTTACGGATGAATTCAAAGAAAAACTATGTTTTAATTAGTGTATGATCACCCGAAACAAAAAATTATAGGATTTTCATTAGCTTCCTTTCTCTCCAGAAGGGGAGATTGCATAAGGACTAAGGACAGGAGGAGAGATTACAGAAGGACTGACACAAGGAGAGAGTACAGAAGGACTGAGGACAGGAGAAGAGACTACAGAAGGACTGAGGACACAAGGAGAGAGTACAGAAGGACTAAGGACAGGAGGAGAGAGTACAGAAGGACTGAGGACACAAGGAGAGAGTACAGAAGGACTGAGGACACAAGGAGAGAGTACAGAAGGACTGAGGACAGGAGGAGAGAGTACAGAAGGACTGAGGACACAAGGAGAGAGTACAGAAGGACACAAGGAGAGAGTACAGAAGGACTGAGGACACAAGGAGAGAGTACAGAAGGACAGAGGACAGGAGGAGAGAGTACAGAAGGACTGAGGACAGGAGGAATGTTAAATACAATCTATTTTTGTGTTTCCAGTGAGATATTATTGACTTTATATCATGACTTCGTTTTTCTGAACATACATTTTGAGATTAACATAAGCCTCTTTGTTTGACAGGGAAGAATGACAAGATAATATATGGTTCAATTCAACAGCTATTGTACCGCAGAACTGGCCTCACGCCATTTCACTCGTATATTATCCTTCTGCAATATTCACATCTCATCACCGCAGATGAGTCTTTGCCAGGCCTCGGTCCTCAACACCCTGATCCTCTCAGTGCTGATTGTTCCTCTGTGGAAATAGCACGGAAGGCCAACAGCTGGCTGCAGTTCATCTCTTGTCGCCTCACATTTTCAGCCACATCAATATTGGATAAGTCTGTTTAAGTTCACAGGCTGTTTGAGACTGTCGTACTTAAACAGATGGCCGTCCTCCGGGCCTCTTTAGAAGGAGGCAGACAAACACTACGGGGATGAACCAAATCTGCATTTGATTTGCTTGAATATTTTGGGCATTGCGGTGATTATTTGTGTGTGTAGGTGTGTGTTTGGTTGTGAGTTTGTGTGACTGTGTGTGTGTGTGGTCAGTATCTTTCAAGATTCCATATCAAAGCAGAAACTAAAGTGGATATTCACAGAATGAAAAAGCACACAAAAAATATCATATGGCATACACACACACACCTACACACACGCTCTCTCTCTGACACACACACACACACACACAATCTTCCACAGCATTACCAGTTAGACATAGGCCTACAACCCATTCTTTAGAGTTATCACCATGGAAACTGAACAGGAGTGAATAGATAGATAGATAGATAGATATATACTTTATTAATCCCCAAGGGGAAATTTGTCGAGCCAGTAGCAGCAACACACAAGAATAAAAATAAAGATAAAAAACACAAATATAAGAAGGGTTAGGGTGATCTGGCAAGAGGTGAACTGTTGTAGAGCCTCATAGCCGTCGGCAGGAATGTTCTCCTGTATCTCTCCTTGTGGCAGCGGAGCGTGAGGAGACGTCTGGAGAAAGTACTCCTCTGTCCCTGTAGGAGGTGGTGGAGAGGGTGGTCCGGGTTGTCCAATATGGACACCAGTTTCTTCAACGTCCTCCTCTCCACCACCTGTTCCAGGTGCTCCAGCTGGCAGCCGATGATGGAGCCAGCCTTCCTAACCAGTTTGTTAAGACGGCTGGTGTCACCGGCTCGATGCTGCTCCCCAGCAGACAATGGCAAAGTGCAGCACACTGGCCACAACCGACTGGTAGAATAACTCCAGCATCTTGCTGCACACGTTGAAGGATCGAAGCTTTCTCAGGAAAAAGTCGACTCATCCCTTCTTGTACACAGCGTTGATGTTGGCCTTCCAGTTCAGTCGGCTGTCGATGGAGACGCCCAGGTACTTGTACTCCTCCACCATGTCCACGTCCACTCCCAGGACACTCAGAGGTGTAGGGGCTGTCGCCTTCCTCCTGAAGTCCACCACCATCTCTCTGGTCTTGGCCACGTTCAGCCGCAGGTGGTTCTCATCGGCCCACTTTACAAAGTCACTCACCACTGCCCTGTACTCCTCCTCCCGTCCATCCCTAATACACCCGACCACTGCAGAATCATCAGAGTACTTCTGCAGATGGCATGACTCCGTGTTGTACTGGAAGTCACTGGTGTACAGGGTGAAGAGGAAGGAGACAGAACAGTTCCTGTGGGGCTCCAACATCACTGACCACCGTTCCAGACAGCACGGCCCATTCTGACAAACTGTGGTCTGCCTGTGAGGTAGTCAGTGATCCAGGAGATGGTGGGCGCGTCCACACGGCCACCGCAGCTTCTCACTCAGCAGCAGTGGCTGGATGGTGTTAAATGCACTGGAGAAGTCAAAGAAAGTGACTCTCACAGAGACACGGTTCCATCCAGGTGCGACTGAGCTCGTTGCAGCAGGTAGATGATGGCGTCGTCCACTCCCACATGAGGCTGGTAAGCAAATTGCAGAGGGTCCAGCGACGATTTCACCTGCGGCGGAGGTGGGCCAAGACCAGCCTCTCCAGCACCTTCATCACATGGGAGGTGAGGCGACGGTCGGTAGTCGTTGAGGCCAGATGGTGTTGACTTCTTGGGGACAGGGACCAGGCACGACGTCTTCCACAGCACGGGACTTCCCCAGCCTCAGGCTGAGGTTGAAGAGGCGCTGCAGGACACCAGACAGCTGGGTGGCGCAGGTCTTTAGGACCCTGGGGCTGATGCCATCAGGACCTTCAGCTCTGCGCTGGTGTAGTTTCTCCAGCTGTCTTCTCACCTGGTCAGTCGTCACAGAGAGAGGGGGGAGGGTGGAGGAGCCCATTGTTATTGAGGGCTCGGTGGATGTGCAGCTCAGCAGGGGGGACAGAGGGGGAGGAGGTGTTTGGGAGGTGTGATGTGTGGAGGAGACGGGGGAGGGCTGTGAACTGAACCTATTGAAAAAACAGTTCAGCTCGTTGGCCCTCTCCAGGGAGCCCCCTGGCTGTCTCCCTCCCACCTTGAAGCCAGTTATCTGCTTCATTCCTGTACTGCGGTGGATGATGAGCAATGGCACAACAGAATCTTGGGTCCTACACTGTGACATTTATATAAAATGGTTTAGCACCGTGTGAAAACTTAATCTGTCAACTCCACTGTACCACTAAAATGGAGCCTATAGATTATTTCTTCAATGTTTACATCTTTTGCTGTGCTTCGTCCACTGTAGCACCTCTGAACTAATACAGCTCTGATTTATTAGAAAGCATCAGGGATGAATGAAAACCAGTGGCATTGTTAACAATAAAGAAAATCCATCAGCAACACTATTCAGATATAGATGAGTAGCCAAACAGGTGCTAAGGCTACATGGGTGGATCAAAGGCAGCTTTCTATCTAGATACTATCTAGATTCATAAAGCCAGACATGTTTCTGACATATATGATATATTCCCTCTTACTCAAGTTACTATTAACAAACATAAAGTAGTTGCCTACCGGTGTCACTTTGCTTAAGCCATAAGAGAACTGCAAGACTAAATGTCTGCTCTACTTTTGCTCTCTGCATATAGATGATCTTGCAGATGTAGTTTGTAATGATAAACCCACGGATAATTATCAGCCGTCTCTGCAGATATGCAGGTTCATGATGTCTTTCAGCTCAGTCTTGTGGTTTACCGCCCACATCTTCACTCCGCCGGTTCACTGTTACCGCACTCATGGTGTTCCTCGTCGGAGAAGGCAAAAAAAGTTCTGATAATCCCACAGTTTGCTCCCCGCTTAGCACGACAGACCCTGTGAGAAACTCGTGGGTGAAGATAATGGAGCATTCAGCTGATAAAGAAGCAGTTATTTCCCTCAGGAGCTGGTGAAGAATATTTTGTCAATTTGTATTTACAGTTTGTTTGATGTGCCCCCAAGTGGTCAAAAAAATAAATCCTCTAATGCTGACACTGGTTAAAGTTAGTGCATGTTTGGGTGTTTGTTGATTGACAGGAATGTAAGCCTATCTCACTGCTGTTTTGTCACCTCCTTTCTCAACCCTCTTCATATTTTCCCAAATTTGAATTTTGTTGCTTCCATAACTGACAAAGTTGGCCAGACAAGAACATTATTCCTCAATCACAGACTGTTTTTCTGGCATATGTTAAAAAACAAATGTCATGAGTAATTTAAATGCCTAAATCTTCAAATGCATAACTTTTTGCGCATTCTCTAAATATAGCAGTGGAGGAGAGCTGTAACCGATGAACAGCTTTCTCATGACTAATTACCTGCCTCCTGCTCAATTCAGGCATTTGTCAGAGTTTTCCTTAATTAGCAGAGAGTTTTTTAGCTTGACTTCTCATCGACAATTGCGACTGAGTCGGTGAAGAAGAGTTGAAGTAAACAGAATGCAACGGTAAAAAAAAGCCAACGGGAGGATTACAGCAGCAGCCTCTTAGGAGTCAGACTGATGTGTCCCCCAAAGCTGAGTTTAGGTTTATCCCAACCTCATTTACATCTTAAACCCCAAACCCTATCCTCTCCCTGTTTTTAAATGTAACTAATCCACAAATGAACCCCTTCTCCAAACTTTCACTTCACACCGTCCCTTAATGTTTAGTGTGAGTGGTATTTCTGGTATATTGGACTGTTTGCATGTTCCTGCTTTCAGTGCATGCTGGACAATCTATCATTCAATCCAATTCTGTTTATTTTATTTCACCAAATATGACTGTAGCAGCTCCATGGCCACTACCCGTGGGTTCCCCCCCCCCAGCACCAAGGATCAGCACGGAACCACGAGGTTTGGTTGAACGCCATGATTTATTTGTCAGCAAACAACGCACCAGCAGACCGCACACTCTGCGCCTCTGCTCACTCTCCCTTCCCTCCAGCTCTGCTGCCCTTTTATACAGGCAGCATCGGCTGCTGACTGATTGCCAATTAGTCAGAGCAGCTGACTGATTGTCAACCAGCCAGCAGCCGAGGCCAGATTGGGGACAGCTGCCACATATCCCCACAACCCGATTTAGGCGGGGCTCCATCCGCCTAACCTACTCCCTCCCCATGAGATCTTGGGCGGAGGAGGGGCTCTGAGACCGGGCTCGGGACGTGGGGCTCTGGGGACCGGGCGGGGACGGAGCTGAAGCCCGGCGGGAACGGGAGCAGGACCGCCGGGATAGAGCAGCGGTAGCTGGCACCTCCGACAGGGCCCGGGGATCCGGAGTCGGCCCTCCACCGACGGGTCGGCTCGGGGGTCGGCAGCTCTGACGGGTCACCTTCTCCGGTCAGAACATTTCACTCTCGTCAACTGTCACCAATCTGGGTGTTAAAATGGATCCTCACCTGACCTTTGAGGCCCACATCAAACAAACATGCAAGACCTCCTTCTACCACCTCAGAAATATTGCTAAACTCCGTCCCTCACTCAGCCTATCAGATGCTGAAAAGCTTGTCCATGCCTTTGTCTCCTCCAGGCTGGATTACTGTAACGCACTTCTCATTGGGACTTCTGCCAAGAACATCCAGAAGCTGCAATACATCCAGAACAGTGCTGCTAGGATCCTGATGAGAGTGCGGAAGTATGAGCACATCACGCCCATACTCAAATTATTGCATTGGCTCCGGTCTCACTCAGGATTGACTACAAAATCACCCTCTTCACCTATCAGTGCATTCATGGAAATGCCCTCATATATCAAAGAACTTCTCACCCCACAAAATTCCACGAGGAGCCTACGCTCTGAAAAGGCAAACCTCCTTCTTCCCCAGGACCAAACTGAAAATTATGGGAGACCGAGCCTTCTGCTCCGCTCCGAGACTGTGGAATGCCCTCCCAAACCAGCTGAGGACACCACAGACTGTGGATGTTTTTAAAAAAGGCCTAAAAACACACCTTTTTAGAATAGATTTTCACTAGATTTGAACATAGACGTCGCTGCTTTTATTCTGTTTTATCTAAACCATTTTTACTTTGTAGCACTTTGAGTTTTGCCCATGCAAATTAAAAAGTGCATTATAAATATAATCTATTATTATTATTATTATTATTGGGGCTCGGGGTTCGACGGCAGCTCCGACGGCTCCTGGACCTCGGGGGTCGGCAGCTCCGACGAGTCCTGGACCTCGGGGTTCGGCAGCTCCGACGGCTCCTGGGCCTCGGAGGTCGGCAGCTCCGACGGGTCCTGGGCCTCGGAGGTCGGCAGATCCGACGAGTCCTGGACCTCGGAGGTCGGCAGATCCGACGAGTCCTGGACCTCGGAGGTCGGCAGCTCCGACGGGTCCTGGGCCTCGGAGGTCGGCAGCTCCGACGGGTCCTGGGCCTCGGAGGTCGGCAGCGCCGACGAGTCCTGGCCCTCGGAGGTCGGCAGCTCCGACGGATCCTGGGGAACGGGGTTCAGCCGCAGAGCCGGCGGGACCAGGAGGGCCTTGAGGAACCGGCGGTTCTCCTCTGCCTGTGCCCGCCCCATCTCCTCAATTCTGGCCAGAATCTGGCCCAAGCTGCTCATCAGCTCCTCTAGTTTCCCAGACTCCATCCCTTCCAGGTGCTGGGTTTCCAGGGGCCCCACGTTGGGCTCCAGTGTAGCAGCTCCATGGCCACTACCCGTGGGTTCCCCCCCCCAGCACCAAGGATCAGCACGGAACCACGAGGTTTGGTTGAACGCCATGATTTATTTGTCAGCAAACAACGAACCAGCAGACCGCACACTCTGCGCCTCTGCTCACTCTCCCTTCCCTCCAGCTCTGCTGCCCTTTTATACAGGCAGCATCGGCTGCTGACTGATTGCCAATCAGTCAGAGCAGCTGACTGATTGTCAACCAGCCAGCAGCCGAGGCCAGATTGGGGACAGCTGCCACAATGACAAATTACGAATTTGCCTCAGAGGGCTTTACAATCTGTATGCATACGACATCCCTGACCTTTGACCTCACATCGGATCAGGAAAAACTCCCAAGAAAAAAAAAAAAAACTTTCACAGGGGAAAAAAGGGAAGAAACCTTCAGGAGAGCAACAGAGGAGGATCCCTCTCCCTGGATGGACAGAAGCAATGGATGTCATGTGTACAGAAGGAATCATTACAGAATTACATAAACACAATGCATGAATATGACAATGAATCGTTCGTAGTATAGGAATGGACCACGATCCAGACCTCCACAATCCATGAAACAGAAAGAGGTAGAGAGGAGGGTGGGTTAAGACCATAACTGAATAATTACTTCCATTAAACCTATAATAACTGACTAGGTCATAAACACATCATTTACATTATCATCTTTTAAGTTTATATAGCTACATCAAATAAATACGGATCAGCATTCTCATTCATTTGGAGTCGTGTTTCACTTGAAGTCCAATGTAGATATTGTCCCATTCGATGGCGTAAACTTCTTGTTTGTGACCTGCTGCAGATGAAAATTACGCTGTGAGAGTGGAGAGCGTAAACCACACATACAATTTGCGGTCCAAAACATGTTGGTACAAGTATCCAAATACTTTTGCTTTGCTTTGGAGGAGAACTGATTAAAGGTACACAATGTTTTAGAGTATTGGAGAGTTGGTCTGTCATTGCAACCAGAGACCAATTTAAATAATACTACGTGTAGCATGACAAAAACAAATCCCTAACAGTTAAATGTTATACACTGATGTCAATAGGGCATCGGTGTCTATCATGTTGGATTACTGAAGGTCTCTGGCTGTACGAAAAGACAATGTTGTACATTTATTTTTCTCGTCATATATATTATTAGAATTTCATCAAGGTCAGCAATATTTAGTCCTCAATGCAATGTTGATAACAGAATGAGAGCAGCGCTTGGCTCCATGGATGCATGTGATATTTGTTCCATAAAATAACAATGAAGCTTGAACTAGATATGAAAGAGTAATACACCATAATGCCATCACAGTGCCAAGTAACTAATTTGTACAGAATTGATGCAACTAATGGCCGTTTGATGTGTGTGTGTGTGTGTGTGTGTGTGTGTGTGTGTGTGTGTGTGTGTGTGTGGCACTCAGGGATGTGTGTGGAGGGTGTACAAAGGGAGAATGAAGCAACCACTATAGAACAAACATTACTTCAACTGTGGGGATTTATCTATGCATCTATATTTATCGGTATCCATATTCAGGTTACTTATACCTACAGACATCAGGAAAGACTCTCCAGTGACTCATAAATTGTCCATCCAGTAAATAACAGTAAATCTCAGTGTGTGTTGCCAACATTGATGAGCAGAAAATGGAATGAGCAGCATTAGGAGAAGATAAATCCCCACATCTGAAGGATTATGGTTATTTTGACAAATGCTAAGCGCTTTTCAAATAGAAATGTAATTACACAGTGAATATTTAAGTCAGCATAAGATGATCTTTCTGGTATTCTAACACATAAGATATGACAATGAAAACTTTCAGTTTAGGTATTTTCTCTCCAGATTGATGAAACATTACAAGGAGGACGCCAATGGTCAACTTTTTCTGTAATATGTGTTGTAAGATATTTTTTATATTGTGTTTAAGTTTAAGTGCAATTCCTCCTGGCTTTTCTATGCATATGTGTAACATCCATAATAATTGATATATACAATACACAACAGTCGTGGAATGTATAAGTACGTAGTACTTCAGTATTACCATTTCACAAAGGTATACTTCTACTTCAATGCATGTGCATTAACTTAATACTAGGCAGATTAATATTGATAATCTACAAATATATTTAGAATTCTAACTAATAAATTATGATGGATTATCATAGGGTTAAACTACAGAGCAATATATGAATATATAAGAAAAATTGTGTTGTTATAATCCATTAATGTGTATTGGATTATGAAATAGACCATTCTGAAACATGAATGCTTTTACATATATTATATATAATATTATTGTACTAATACACGACTGTCAGAGTATTTTTAAACTGCAGTGTTGCTACTTTCACTTATGTTAAAAGACGAGTACACAATATAACATTTAACCTACAGTACGGTATTTAAATGAGTGTATTTGTAATCAGCTTAAGGCCTGTGTCACTCACTCTGAAATATATTTTTGAATTCGTCCATGCAAAGCAACAATCAGGGAAGAAGGTCCTGTGGCCATTAGCATGCCATTCAGCATCCATGTGTGTGTAGCCTAATAGACAGCGATGATAATAGAGGCTTGTCTGTGCTCCCTCGCCTCAGCGTTGACCACTGAGCGGATTATCCAGCTGACAGAGAGCAGCAGCGCGGCTCTGGCGGAGGATGTTGTTAATATGCCAACGAGAGCTCATGCCTCCCGTGCCAGTCTGAGCCGTGCTGGCATCGTGCAGCTGCCTATCACCTAATTGGGAATCATTTAGCTGGAGCTTGACCTACATTCAGAGCCGGAAAAGGGAAACCACCTATACGAATGTTTTCATTAGCAATCCAAAATTAATAGGTTGGAATTTTTTATTAATTGTTGTGTGATTTACAGAGTAAACATGTAAAGTGCTTTAGAGTGTTTCAGCCGAGTGTTTTATTGGATAATTGAACCCTTTGTTATAAAACACTGACTTTGTCGGAGTCAGTTTCTGATGTAAGGGCATATCTCCACATTTTGAGAAATACTTTACAGTCATTCCCTTTTTGCTGAGAAGATTGACATCACTCTCGTGTCACAGGCTGTCGTAAAAAATGATGCTGACACTCAGCTATTTTAGCTTAGATTAGGACTGGAAACTGAGGGAAACCGCTAACTTACTTTATCCTATGGTAACAAAATCCACCTTTCCAGCTCACCAATTAACATATTATACCTTAAAAACCCCAAAGTGTTTAATTATCTGTTGTAAGGTCAATATGAAACCTAATATGAAGCTAGCTAGCCAGTGTCAGCTGATTAGCATAGCTTTATATTTAGCTTCATATTTAACGCACAGATAAGAGGTATCTTATTATCTAGCGCTGTGCAAAAGAAAGCAAATAATCATATTTTTAAAAATATCAACCAGTCCTCTAAATCTTTTTTGTAACATATGCCTTGTGATTTTTATTATCATTACAAAATGACTCGGTGTGTGCTCCAGCGAAAGGTGTAAACCACATAGGCTACTGCAGTGTTGGGCAGATATACTCGAACTGGAAGTGAATAATTTGTCATATTGCCTGGGGGGAGGATTTCATTGCTTATGTTTTGCTCAGGCTAAAATTGTATAAAAATCACACATATACTGTGATTTCTGTCTGCATCAGGCCGACTGGAATTTTGTTTCCCCAAATTCCCCCAATGTTTTATGTTATTCTCATTCATAGTTTATAATTTTTTTTATTTTGTATGACGATCACATTCTTTCTCCTTTATTTATAATGTTGTATTATAAACACCCTTATAACTAAATTCAATTAAATTGAATTAAAATAAGAAAAAATAAAAAGAGCAGTATTTGTTATACTATTAATGTTTCCACTTGAACCAATTAAGATAATTTCTTAAAACTTAAAACTTTAGAGGTTTCCAGTGATAATTGAATCATTCTAGCTTATCATAAGTGTATCATAAAATTAAAAGTGAATGTATTAACCTCAGATTCAAAAGTAGTACACAATATACACATACCACAGAGCACCTGAATTAGAGTTGTACTTTCCACAGACAGCAGCCTCATTGTATTCTGTTCTCTTTAAACCCACCTCCGGCTAAACAGGTTGAGCGATAGTTTTAAACAGTTAACATAAAGTGAGGACAATATCTGGCCGTTGCCAGATGCTCGCTTTATTACCTTGGCCGGTAGCCAGTAACTCACTGAATAACGACTTACACTTGTCAAGAGGAAACAAGGCTATTCTTAGATAGCTATTGTAATCAAGAGATTTGAATGAATCATATATTTAGCCGCTTGTGTGTCACACAACTAGATTGGAAAGGACTTCCGGAGCCATTAAAGTTGAGGGGAGATGGTGATCATGCCTCGGGCAAAATACAACTGTATATGCATCGTTCAGCCCTAAGGAGCTCTGCTGGCGGCTGTCCAAGCTATGTTAGCCAATGAGTCACCTCTCGAAGAGCTCCAACCATAACAGCCAACATTTCCTCAATATCCCTGATTAAACCTGAATGCTCGCTCAGCTCATTTCGCCAAAAAGGCTTTTATTTTTTTATTTTCTGCTAAGATATGAAACTGAGCCTGTTTTTTACTGCTACAGAAATGCAAAATATTCAAACGTTATCTCACTGATGGAGAGATGGCAAAAGGCTGCATCTTCCCAGTGTAAGTCAAACAAGCTTTAACGTGCCTGTGAGATGCACTGCCAACATTTTAAACAAAATGAATTCCAATCTAATGACTCAACTGCATCGAGACTGTATTATGTTAATTGCCTTTGTTTTGCTGATTTATATTTTGTATTTGAATAATTGGTGGATGCTCTTATCCTGAGAGAATGACTGAACAAAAACACTGGAGAGATCCTAATAACTGGTTGGCTAATTGAAAGACAGGATGTTGTTGAAAGCTAAAATGTGACCTTTTGGCGACCAATAGCTGTTTTGTTCTATTAAATAAACCAAATTGCTGGTACCACAAACAGGCACATTAGTCAACAGTATCTGTGCCGCTTCAGCTCATAATTTTGGGCACTCTGTTCGATATTGTCGGCATGTCGCCGGACTCTGTTCGGTAATGTTTGTTGGTCGGTTCACCACTTGCTCCAAACTGGATTTTAAGGAATTTAAGGATTTTAAGGAAATTTAGTGCAGACCGTAATGGGTGAATTATACTGACTTTGTTGATCCCCTGATATCCCATGAGGTTCACATTTGTGATTTCTATTGAAATATCTTTACTAACATTCAATGTATTTCCATGAAATTTGGAAAATACATTCGTTCCACTGAAGATGAATTGTTACCACTGTTGTGATCCTCAAAATTTTGCGTTGACCCAAATATCAGGTCAAAACTCTTGTTCATACAAAATGTTTACGGCCAAATACATGAAGATCTGATGACATTCCCCTCATCAATGTGTTAAACATCATGCATTTGTTAGCATTACAAAACACTGCGGTGCAACGTATCCTCCAACAATGGTTCGCGTTATATATAACAAAACTTTAGTCCTCATTTTGCAAGCATGGACTTCAAATTCACAGATGTGAATCAAACTGGACTTCATGGCCGTCTTCGTCGTCTCACCTCAACCGTCGCAGCCTGCTGCATTGTTTTTACGCAGTAGCCTACTGTTGTCTTTCTGAATGCCTGTTCAGTTAAAGAGAATATAGAAGGGTGCGGCAAAATATACAGCAGAGCACATTTAAGAAATGTCATTTGAACGATTCCTCCAGTAAGAGTGAAATCCCAGTTTCTGCCTTTTGCTATTTCACATCCCACTGCTTCACTCACTTTCTCATTGAAACCCATTTCCAATGACAAGTGGTGAAGAGTTAAAAATGCAGTGATGTTTCTTTCTCTCTTCAGTGTCGCTAGCACAGCCACAGTAATGAATTCCGACAATGAATTGTTAAGTTCTTGTGAAGTGTGGCTTTCGCGGTCTGATCTGGAGCAAGTCATACGGGCTCAAATGTTTCTGTGTCAGTTCTACTTTACAACATTTAAGAGAGAAACGTTGCAGATATACCACACTCGGCAATGAAAGAACACTGAAGATTACTTATTAAAACTTAAATCTTATTTCATTTCATGTGAGGATGTGACTGAAGTTTACAAAGTTGTAGTTGCAAAGTAAAAGTGCACTTTATGTCAGCAACAGTGACTTTTGATTGGCTCCACAAACCAAAAACTTTGCACGCCTGTTACTTTGGAAATGGGATTCAGGGACTCCACTTCTTGCTTCGAGATGTCACAACGTTGACAGCACAGAGTCCAGGCCGAGGCATCGCCACACGTGTTGCATCACACGATACCTCCTGGGCGAGAGGAAGAATGAGTTTGATATTGGCACCAGTTGAAACGTCTGCCATGTCATTTGGGAATTTTATGCTTATTGTGTATAATAATAATCATTTATTTTATATAGCGCTTCTCAAGGCACCCAAAGTCGCTTTACAGAGTGCAGAGTCCAGTAGTCATACACACACACAGTCATACCGGTGGTGGTAAGCTACATCAGTAGCCACAGCTCAGTTTATTTGATGGCACTTTTGGTTTTCAGCCGGGATGAACTGACAATGTGAAAGTTAAACACAGGAGGCAAGAGATGTTGAAAAGACAAAGGTTGTAAGTGCTCTGCCAAATTCTGCTGTACACACAGAGAGAGAGGGCTATTGGTTCACCATATTTATCCACTGCTCTTAGATGTTTGACCCTATTTCAATAAATGGAGAAAACAAGTCTTTCCCCTTCACAATTTGTACTGAGAACTCCCAGATTCAGACCCCATCCCCTCCCTCTACTTAGGTCATTTTGTATTCTGAGCATTGTTGTTCATGCATTTTGTATGTAATGTGCAACGTTCAGCTGTTGAATTAGACAATAAAGATTTTTTTTTAAATAACCTTCTTATTAAAGCACAGCGCAAACAGAGCCAAAACATTTTATAAAAGTAAAATAACTTTTGGATAGCTGTGATCTCAAATTCAAGCGTCTGAATGGTCACAGGCTTGGGAAACTTGACCTAACCAGATACAGAGAAAACATATCTAATCTAAAAAAAAACTAATCTAAAAGCCATTTTTGCATTATGATTCAATAAAGTAATCCAATCGAATCCAACATATTTTACCATAAGTTTTATGCCCACAGCTTGTCTTACAGTGATTTTTCAGGCAATCACTCTGAATATTGCAGCTCATGGATAATTTACCATTCAAAGCATTAATATATCACCAAACAACTATTCACTCTGATATATTGGAGTAATGTCGAGCTGAGTAGAGAATGAAGTCACTCTCCTTGTCTCTCTATGCTTACATAGCCAGAGTCAGACTTTATAACACCTTACGTCGTTGTACTGGACATTCCCTCCAGGTTAACACTGTCAGCACTTTTGCTGTTGTTTGCATTGTTTGTTCTCTTAGCATTGTTAGCTTCTAGCACCAGAAGATGCCACCGGCCTAACCATGTCCATGTTGGGAGCCGTGTGGAGGAGATCCTTCCATCATCATTATGCTCTGTATTTGGTTCATTCAGACTGAGAAAATGAAAGGGCAGAGAGATACCTCTGAGCAACAGATGAATACGAATAAAAGAAATCACCAGTCACTGGACAAAGAAACTGCAATTAACCATCACAATGCAGATTTAAATGGGAACACGTTTCTGTTCAAGTACACAATAATGTCTTTAACAAGCTGGAATTAACATGCCTAGTGCTTAGTAAATCTATTCTTAAGACTTCGCAATCAAAAAATATTTGTCTAGGATGAGCACTGTAGAAATCAGATCTGTGAATTTCAGCTGAACATTGAATCGGCAGAGCCCAATTGCAAACACCATTATGATTCAATAATAATCTCCCCAAAAAATGTAAATCAAAGGCTGTTTCGGAGCAAAAGGTAACAATATAAGTGTCAAGAAAAACATCAATATAATGGGTGATTTCAATCTATTGAACGGTAGTTTATGTCTCCATAGTGCGATCAACTGCTGCATGTGTTCTGCATTACATGTTTCTATTCACCACACCGGGTTGCTTTGTGCATTTCAAAATACAGAAGCAAGTGCATTCAGACTTTGTATGAAAGCAGTAATAAACTAATTGGTTTTAATATCAATATTGCACAGGCCATGATGCAGCTTTATTTCATTTGATTGACATAATTCAGACTACACTAACACGTAAAACTAAGAGGGGTCTTTGAATCAGGAAAGTAATGTCATGTAATAAGCACTCTCTTCTAAATGGAGCCTTGACTCCATTTAAAAGAGGGCAAAGCAGATGTGTGCACTCTTGCTTCAGGCTTTCATCTTGCATATAAATCACTCCAGCTGAAACTGGGTGTTTGAGCACCACAGATTTTCGGGTCTTGGGGCGCGGACACAGTATCAGCTGCCAGGGCTGCATTAATGATGCCGCTGTGCCACAACCGCATGGAGTCAATTAAGCCAATTTCAAATATTCTGAGAGCAGTTGAAAGTGTTGGAACTGAGACTTGTTTGGTTGATGTAGAAAGCTTACGTGTGAATCTCTTTTTCTCTCTTCTTTCCCTTTTCTGCTTTGTGTTTCTGGCCAGGTACCGAGGCAGCTGAGTGCTCTGACGTTGTACAGGTATGAGCAGTCGGTTCTGGATTACTGCCATGCCCACCTGTCGCTGCAGCTCAACGTGGGTATGGAGCCCCCGACTCAGGCACTGGGAGCTCCACGGCCAGCCGAGTACCGCACGGGCACATCGGCTCCCCTCCCCTCCGAGCCCGTGCTGCCTGGCCCCCAAACCCACTCCCACCACCATTGAGCTGTGCACACTGTGAGGCTCCGTGTCCAAACGACTGTATGTCTGCTGCACAGAATCAGTGGATCACTCAGATGAAACACAACGCTGTGTGGGAGGGAACTGGGACTAGAAAAGAAGACTAATCTATTGCAGAGCATCTGAGACTCAGAGTCATGGAAATGGAAATATTTCTCGTTGGAAATAAAGTGGTGCAGCATTATTGATTAGTGAGCTTCTGACCTAGCTGACCCTCAATGACCTCAATTAGCAAAAGAGGCTGAGCAGCAGCATGACTTTTCAAGTTCTGCTCTGCCTCTTGAGGAATATTAAGGGTAATAATTTAATGATTTGTTAATTTTATTAAACATATTTCTTCGACTGGGCACCTCTCTGCTGCATCAGGTAAAGTAATCAAATGCAACATGCTATTTCCAGAGCAGGGGAACAGCATGATAAGCAATTGAGTAGCAGAACAAATGAAAGATCAGCCAAGCTTAAAGTTTTTCTGCTGCTTTTTCCCGTCACGCTGTCAATCAGAGGTCTCTCCCTAACTCACGTCCCTGTGGCGTTTTTCGTCTCCAGAAATGAGCCGCCCAAATTAGATTACCCAAGACTAGAGAAGTCAGAAAATAACAGACACTAATTATATAAAATGTACAGAATACACATCTTGCGGGCAGTAAGCATAATTTACATGTTGACTTTTGATTTCCATAATGATTTGAGATGTAGATCACGTTATAATTCATTTAATGAGAAATAAACAAATGAAAAATAAATATGGGATTGTACTTTTCACCATCCATATAAATCACTCGTGTAGTTAAGGATGTTTTATTTTTTTCAACCAACTATCTGATTGTGCACTCATATGTGTGGGTGTTTTTTTACAATATGTTGCATTCTAATATATAGTAAATAAACTGTGGTAAATGAGCAGGAACAGTGTCATTCATCCAGATCAGAGGTATGAACCTGATCAACTGTCTGCTGTATTCAAACAGCTGCGTCGGTGGTTAAGACTGAAGAGCACAGACTGATTAATCATGTGTGTCTGTTTTTTGCCTTAGTGATGAAGACATCGATGGGAACTTCCACTTGCTTTTCTCTCCCCCTGTGACTGTGTGTAACCGTTATCTGAAGTATATGCTCCGCTCTCTCTCCCAGTCCCTCATTGACTTTTATGTTGCTTCGAGGAAAGGAAAACTTGTGTACAAAACAATACCTAATGAAGGTCTCGGGTATTAATAGACAGCAGCCCTGTGTTCTTCACACACAAGTAGTGTGCCGTGAAACTGGGGAAAGCTAAATGTAATCTAATTGGAACGTGTCAGCTGGGAATTGACCGTTAGTTAAACAAAGCCCCCGAACAGAAATTGTCAAGTCATAGTTAAGCAACCATGAAAAGCTGCAGCAGACATGTTAAGCTATTTCCCCGTAAGAGGGTAAGAGGGTTCTGTCTTAAATAAAACCCAAAGCCATAAACACAGTATTATTACACTCTGTTTGTCTCCTCTGGTATAATGTAAGCTGTAATGATTGATACACAGAACAGCTTACTGCCTATACCAGTATTTCCAAGGCCACGGAGCATTTCATTAGTGTCATTGTGTTGGCTTACAGGTAAACAAAAGGCCCTTTCACATGCGCCCACTGCATGCCTGATGTATCAGAGTGTGGGGCGATGGCAGCAGCTCCGTCCTGCTCTTGCTCTGCTTCTGGATTTTGGGACGTTTACAATCTGGCAAAACTCACAACCAGAGATAGAACATTATTTTCATTATTTTTAGCAGTCTGACCTGTTCAAAGCCTTTTCCCTTATAAGGTAACAGAGAAACATAATGTTCAAACATACAAACAATAAAGCATAAATCTAACCTCTATTTTACTTTTTGTCCATGTGAAAGCTAAGCAGAAAGACGCGAGAAATAAACAAAATCAAAATGTACAAAACAAACAAAATCAAAATGTACATAACTGTGATCATACTAAGGAGCTACCATACTGGTACAGCAAAGACTACTAACGTGCTCCACAAGAACATTACTGGTTCTTTATTTCCATCTTCTCTTATCAACAATCAGATTTTTGGAGCTACAGGTACAATCTGCCAACAACAGTTGTCAGTTAGCTGGGGAAATCCTCAGTAATGAGCAGATTCTTTGCTTAACCTGTCTCTGTCTGAAGTCGAGGACCCACGGATGAAAAAGAATGAGTAATAGTTGTGAGTGGTAAATTGTACCTGGTTTCGTAACGCTGTGCAAGATCAGAGAGCTTGGCAAGCATAGCAACAGTAACCGGGGCTTAGCAAGCGGTCAATTCTATTTCTCTGAGTGTTTTTTTTAACAATATTGATCAAACGAAATGCTTTTGAACATGTGAAATAAATAAAAATTGTCCTGAGAAAATTATATATTTATTACATATTTGGTTTTATTTTTTATTTTGAGAGAAATGTTATTGTCCTTGTATTTCCTTGCGTTGTTTGGGGGCAGGAGATGTACAATATTCTGTCATATTTCAAGATCATTATCAGACCTGTGTCCATCTCCAGTCATGCATAAACTGTAATCTGAATATTTCAATGCTGATTGTATAAAAACAGTCATCCAACATCATGATCACAAATGAA
This sequence comes from Pseudoliparis swirei, assembly GCF_029220125.1. Taxonomy (NCBI): domain Eukaryota; kingdom Metazoa; phylum Chordata; class Actinopteri; order Perciformes; family Liparidae; genus Pseudoliparis; species Pseudoliparis swirei. The sequence goes on from NC_079394.1 coordinate 8,234,424, forward strand.
TGGCACATTGATTGTGTACAACTTCACACTTGTATGCCAGATTTCCAATGATCCCTCAATAACAGACATTTTGTAAATGCTCCGCTTGGTGTTCCTCTGTGAAAAAAAGAGGAACAAAATTAATTAGTGCAGAAAATATATCTGCTTATGAGAACAAATTTTGACACATGACAGATTCACGCTGCTGGAGGATTAACTGCTCTGCGGCCGCACACACGGAGCAGTTTAACGACACTGATGGAGTGCATATATGCTGCACTCACTTCAAGTGTTCAGAAGAGCGTTGGGTGAGAGAATCGGGACGGGGAGGAGTGACAGATGCACCAGAATAGCATCCAGGCGTACGTGTCCACCTGCATCTGCTCCTGATGCTTCAATAAATAACCACTTCTGGAGCGATTCTGTCTCTTCAACTTCATGCACAAAATAAAAGAACAATTATCACTCACAGCACGTCTTAAAACAACTGACTCACAGAAACACAAGAGAAGTACAAGATGTATTTTGTTCTGGAGTTCGCAAGATGGCTTTAGGATGTGGGGAAACAAATTCTAATTGAGAAACGCTGTCACCTGAAGCCTTGAAATGACTCGACCTGTAATCAAAAATCGACTGAAATAGCCTCCAAGAAAATATACAGCTGTTCACTCTATTCAACCTTTAAGCACTATCTGATTTATAAAAAAGAGTCAGTGGGGCAAAGTGTTCTGTTTCCTGAAATATTAGCTTAAAAGACCATTTCCAAGGCTGTACAGTGAAGGAACAGCAAGCTCGGTGCACCTTATGTCGGTTGACTGACTGTTATTAATATCCAATTCTATCACAGGCTTAATTTACGGAAATGAAAAGTGTCAAGGTAATGCCAAGGGATGTTTTATGGTTTGTTATTCACTTGACATTTTATCTATTTGGACAACATATTGGTATTGCCGACATTCTGTTGGCACTTTTTAGGAACGCAAACACAAGCTATTTTCTCCCTCTTCGGAGCTGTCAGAGTAAGCCAGGCAATGTAACACTTATATTATGTGGGCTTAAAATCCTCTCATCCCTCATTCTGTCTCATTGATTTCCTCAAGTGATCTTATTTATATGGGATTCGGGACGTCATCAAGAGAGCTCTGTACATTTATAAGACTCATAAAGAAAGCACAATAAACTAACGGGTAGATGAAGAGTAACAAGTCTGCTACTTCATTTGATGTATACGTTCTCCTCTCTCCAAACAACTGTGTGATTCACAGTAACTCTGTACTGTTTTCTTAAATGATGATAAAATCCAATAAAACGGGGCCAGATGTTTTTGCTCCTGACAGTCAAACCTGTATTCTATGGAAGCCCGTTTCCGCCACTGTGATAAAAAAATTAAGATCCTGTAAGTCATAATTATGAGATACTATCTCATAATTATGAGATAGTAAGTCGAAATTATGAGATAGTATCTCATAATTATGAGATACTAAGTCGAAATTATGAGATAGTGAAGTCATAATTATGAGATAGTATCTCATAATTATGACTTAGCATCTCATAATTATGAGATAGTAAGTCGAAATTATGAGATAGTATCTCATAATTATGAGATAGTAAGTCGAAATTATGAGATATTGAAGTCATAATTATGAGATACTATCTCATACAGGATCTTAATTTTTTTATCACAGTGGCGGAAACGGGCTTCCATAGTATTCCTCTCATGAATGCAGAGAGTTTGTTTATTTTGTAAACTCCTAACAGACGTACGGTTCATATCAAACGTGCAGGGTGAACGCTAGACACGCTTTCATGTTCGGCTGCACTTCAAGCACCGCCGTATTTATCTGGAAACATGCGGCTTTGACTTACTCACGATGTTTGTGGTGTATTTGAAGTTTTGCAATTTAAGATCAAGCTCAAGTTTCTGTCTGTCTTTGTCCGTGTCATTTTGGAGTTGTTTTGCAACTGCTGGCGGTCAGGGCAGCCGGGAAAGTGCTTGATTTCCCCGGAGAGTTACACTGCTGCTGTGCCCATACTTTTAGATTACCGACCATCTCACAAGCTCACTATGACAATGGAGCTGCCAGTGTATTTTTAAATTGTCTCTTGGATCACATGCAATCGACCAACAGAGTCAAAGGCGTGGCCTCTTCCCAGTGACTCGGCTTCGTCTGGCTTTTACAGTTGCTTTAATTGGGATTTTTTAGAGTTCTGTAACTCACACATTATTAAACATTTTCTGAATCCTCTAATAATCTTTAAATGGGCGATTATTCTGCAATGGGAAGCGGAGAGATGCCTATCCCTGTATTACCAATAATCTACTCAGCTGTGTCATTATTAAAACCATATTGTCCTAATGGAGCTTCTAATGGCGCCACAATATAGACATTAATAATAATAATCTTCATACGGAGACAGAATTGCTGTCCTTTGTGGTAAACTGGTGAAAGCTGTCTTTTTGATTTGATAATTGATGTAACGATTGGAGGAAGGATGAAATAAAGTTTGAATTTTGGATGAATAAAATGTAAGATCCCCCCTTGCTTTCCCAAGTGCTCTACCTCCAATTAAAATAGAAATTGAAACACCTCCCCCTTTCTACCTCCCTCTCACCCTCTCGTATGTTTTGTTCCTTACCCATTGTTGTCCAGTTATGCAGAAACTAAATACTAATACAAAATACAACTTTTTCATTTGAAATCACAATAAACAATTCTCTTGAGGATGTCAGAATTATTGGATGAAGATTTACGATCAAAATCCAATAAGCAACAGAGGCTTTTCCTTGATTCCTCTGATTCCCTGCAGACAATGAGGCTTCAACAAAACACAATTGGAAGAAGACATGTTGACGGACTAAAAATAGTGTTAATGCAGGATGATGCTTGAGTGAAAGCACATGTGTTACTAGCTGTGGTGAAAGGGAACGTACAGCCTCCTTTCACTCTCCTCCGCTCTTCTCTCGCAGCTGAGACCTGAAAGCCGGGATAATGCATCGTCAATTGCTGCTATTCAAATTGTTTCAGAATCTATCTCCCTCAATGCCACATTTTCAGCGTTGAAAATACAAATCAATTAGGATAAATAGAGCTGTAGTTAAGCTGGTATTGTAATGTGTGGTTTCTTACTTTATCAGACACATTCAGTCACTCCAGGATTAAAGTTGTATCGCGTGCTTTACAATGTGACAATGTTTCATCAATCTCCATCCCATGTATTTAATCTAGATTCCCATTCAGCTGCAGTTTAGAGAGCAATTGGGTTTTTAGCTAAATATATTATTTACCTTAACACTCCCAGATATTACGTTTTCACTTCAGGAATCTGTCAGATTGTGTTCCCACATCATTTATTTCCCAAAAACCGATGAGAAAAAGGAGGACACCTGTAGCACCTGCTTCAACCAAAGGAATACTCAAGTCATAATTCATGCTGAGTAGAATGGAGCAAGGAATGTCGTATAGACAGACATTCATGGAGATATGCTTGTATCAACCGTTTTTCTTTCTATCAAATGTTTAATTACTGCGGCATATGTCTTTCGCAATATCTATAACTACATTGTTTCTTAAGGTGTTTCTTCTCTGGTCCCCTGCATGATCATTATATTGGTCACCACAAGCTGCATAATGTGCAGATTGGTACTTGTACTGAGAAAAAAGGTTGCTAGGCAATCCATTGAGATCTAAGAAAAAGGTCTGCAGAGATGTGGCGGAGACAGAGAGCTGGCAGTTGCCGGGTAAATTGCAAGTAGACAATCAAAGTCATATCACACTGAGCAATGAGAGGAGCAAGCTGCCGAAGGAAGCTGTTCGCCTCCTGTCCTGAGCCGCGGCAGCAAGCGGTGCATGTCAACAGGCGCCATGAACAATTAAGTACGATCCATAAAGTAGTCAGTGATTGATTATTTTTATTTTACAGAAAGAAAGAAAGAAAAAAGAGAAAAGTTGAAAATTCATCATAGCCTCTTTAGGATATGACACGGGTATATCAGTGACTAAAAATATCAGAAAAGCTTGGGATTGGGCTTTTGAGCTTTGATTTTGAGTGGGAGAAGTGGAGGAGGTGGCATAATTGGGTTCACACTCTGTGGAGACTGAGTGACTCTCCCCCCCCCCCCCCTCACCCCTTTTCCTGAGCATCTGAAGAAAAGAAAAAGGCAACCCATAATAAATAACGGGCTGTTGATGAAACAGCACAAATGTCTTACACCCGACCAAGTTCACCCACTGTCATGGCACGACGGGGCCGATTGGATTTAGCGATCTTTCTACCTCATAGGTGTGTCTGTGTGCCCTGGATAGTGAGTGTGGGGGGATTTATGGCCGGGGAGACAGTAGCTGTCATGTCCCTGCAGCGGCAGCGGCAGCAGCAGCGCTGCTCAGCATCTCTGCCAAGGCGCAGTTTACTCTGGCAGCACTGCCCTTGCATCCCAATGAGCTGCATGCAGGAAACGGCTAATGTTACAGCCTCTCATCGTGCATCCTGGGACACGAGCTCAATTAACTCAACACAAGCACCGTCAATGGGGATCAAAACAGATACAGACCTCGTATTCATCTGTGGCTATAATTACAGTGTGTGCAACAAACTAAAAGCCACAAGGAGCAGTGTCGGGTCCATGTGATTGATAGCTTTGATGTTGAATTTCTTTGTTTTACACCTCTCGTTCTTGCCCATAATCCATCTTTTAGCATCTGTAAGCACCGGCTGGGGTGATCTCAGAGGCCAAGAATAAAACCAGAGGACGCTCCATCACTTTTAGTTTGCTACAGTGATTTACATCTCCCCGGCAGAAGGCAATTCATGACTTGCGGAAATCCAGTATTTTTCTCCTATTTTCCCACATGGCTGGGAATCTATCAAGGCAACTCTAATCAAGAGCTTTAAGAAAGGCTTCTGGAAGGAGCACTTCACGGATCATGTTTAATCAGTGAGCTCGGATATTTAATCAGAAATGAATTAAAATACTGAACCTGGTTAAGTAACAGGAAGATCTGCTGTTTGTCAAGCTCATATTGACGAGTGACGGCGAGGGGAGCTTCAGCACCAAGGGCTCTTTGCAACTGGCAGGTTTTCATTCGTGAGTAATGTTTTTAGGTGAAACACAAAAACACCTGGCAGGAGGGAAACCCATTAGAGAGATCTGAGCTCCTGTTCCTGTAATCAGTATCAATTTAAACTGGTCTGTCATGCCCTTGTCCATTTGATACCAGATCCATTAAGTTATTTGTGTTTTCATAACAGCTTGATGACACATTTCATAACTTACTCAGCGATGGCTGCATAACAATGTTCAGAATGAAAGCTTTTGGAAGTGAAGCATTTAAATGCATTCAGCAACCAAAATGTGTTGCATTCACACTCTAACACACAACTGTTACACACAACTATTGTACTTTGATAAATGTGTCATTAGCCTCTGTGAATATGTTAAACACTATAAATGTATGTGTGGTATTTTGAGCGTATGAGGCTGCAATTCTCCTGTTTGTATTCATTACTCCCTAAATTAAGCTAATCTCCTGTTTCTCTATTATGTTGAAGAGAGTCATACAATTCATTTAGAATCATCTAAATATATAAAAAGGATAGTAAACCAGTAATTGCAGCAGGAATGTATTCTTTTAATTGCTGTTAAGTCTAGCCATTACACCTATTGGTTCATATTTCTACAGCACCATCCCAAAGAATAACCATTTACATATAGTGATGCACGATGGGGTTAGAAATTATCCTTACAGACTGTTTACGAGTTGTTTTCTTAATTCATCATTTAGAGTATTTCGATGCAGCAGCATGTTGTTTGTGTGTAAAGCCGAGGAGCAACGTGCTGCAATGGACTGATTTATTAAATTGTTTGCCACCGAAACCACAAATATCCCTCGAACTACAGGGGAACTGGAGACTGTTATGGTGTATCGGTGCAGCAAAATGATAAATGACATCAAGGGCAGCCAAGTAAGATCCCTCGCACACACTCTGTGCGACACTGGAACACAGGCACTTATATTCTTGCACACACTTTTACGTACAGGAGTTTCTAATATGAAAGAGCAAACACAGGGGACAGATAGAATAGCTAAATAGGAGTTTTTCCATATGGCTTTTTAATAGTGAGAGATTGGATTCATTAATACAAGGCACATTAATTGATCATCTCGAAGCCATGTCTCTGACTGATCTTATAATGAAAAACAAGCAGTGAATTGTAAAAAGGGCGCATATATATAAATATTTGGTGAAAAGAATGTTGTGGAGCCGTGATGATCTTGTTCTATCGAGAAATAGAAAGAGACACATGTTTTACACAAAGCTGCCGTTTGTCACAATTTCACACTAAATAAATGTATTCACGACATGATAATTGTCTTAAGATGTTGTGTTTGCCATAAAAAATATACAAATAGAGCAACATTGTTATCACAGGAGAAGATACAGTATGTGTGCAGATGCATGCCAATCAAACTGCAACCACAGAAAGCCACCACAAATCAAACAAACAGGATTTTCTATTTATGTTCTGATATGTGGGTCATCCAATTTGCTGTGTTGCCATATTCCGCAATATGTTGTATTATTATACAATATATATATATATTGTATAATAATACAACATATTATTACAACATATATATATATATATATGTTGTCCAGCTTGTGAAAAGCTCCTCCATTGTCCTTGTGCAAAGCACTTTATGTATGCACCATGAATGGTTCAAGTACATGTTGTCACTTTTTCAACATGAAGTGAACACGCCAGGTGATTAGAGGGAGTATGTGTTGTGGATTTGGAACACAGCTTGTGTGGTTTTGGTTTTGCCGTCACCGTACCTGGGACCAACAAGCACCGAGGAGGGATTAAGTGAGATGAAGCGTTCATCTGTAAACTGTGATCCGGCCATGCACTTGTTTTCTCCTGCTATTAAAAGATTAAAATGTAATCTGTGACACTTTTGGGTATGATGATGTGGTGAGACCTTAATGGGTAGGGGGGGGGGGGCATTGTTGGTCAATGAAAGTGACCAACAATGCCACCTGGGGCCTTGAACCCGAAGAAATACAAGTTTACGACTCAAATATAGAAATTAATTGCAAGGACACATATTCGTTTTTACTGTTATTAGGCCAGAGAAGTGTTTTAGTAGAATTAAAACAAGTTTATTACAGGAAATTAAGATGATTTAAAACAAAACAATTAAAAGCCAAAAACATGCAAAAACAATTTATCGTAACCAAACCATGCAGAAACAAGTAAAATAGTAGCAGCAAAAACAAGTAAAATAGTAGCAGCAAAAACAGGTAAAATACTAGCTGCAAAAACAGGTAAAATAGTAGCAGCAAAAACAAGTAAAATAGTAGCAGCAAAAACAGGTAAAATAGTAGCAGCACAACAAATAAAACAGTAAAAGCAAAACGGATGAAATAGTAGCAGGAAAACAAGTGGAGCAAAAACAGCAGCAGGTGAACCTATGAATGGTAAACAGAGATTAAAGGTACCTCCATGCTGCAAAAAAATACAAAGAGTGTGATTAGAGACTGTTTGGAACTCACCAAGAACGAGAACAGGCTAAAAGGGAGTGAGGCAATGGCAACAGTCGGCTTTTATATACTGCTGATTGGGGCGGAGCAAAGTAAAGTTAACAGCAAGTATTTGATTTGGGCAAGACGCTAACAAATGGCCCATGTAGGCACAGGCAGCCGGTTGTGTGTTTTTAGGTAAACCTGACAATGTTCACACTCCAGACACCATTGCTTCATGTCATGGTGCATTCCAGGCCAGTAGCACCGCTCAGTTGTCCGTTCTATGCCTTGATGTCCATGTTCATGATGTAGCTGATCCAGGACCTGGCTCTTGAGCGACATGGGTACTAACCAACTGGAGAACCTCTTCTCTTTTGGGGCGGCACCCCATCTTGTTCCTCTATCCGGTCGCACACGCACAAGAGCTTCCTTGGAGGCCTGGCGTCGTTCCGCTGCATCAGGGCCCTTCCGTTTGGACCAAAACCCCAGAACTTCTTAAATGCTTGGGTCTGCTTCCTGAAAAACACGCAAGTCAGATCAAGTGTGGCAAGGGAAAACTGAGACGGTGGTCTGTGTAGCCCGATTGGTGCTGATAGCCTGATGGAGCAATTATGGAACTTGGGTGGCGGAGGCCTCATAATCCAATGCACTGACTGGCTTCTGCCGGGAAAGGGCGTCTGCATTCTGATTACTTCGACGAGGCCTATACTTGATGGTAAAATCAAATGCAGCAAGTTGTGAAGCCCAACGCTGTTCCGTGGCACCCAACGTAAGCTCTGAATAGATGACTAAGAGGGTAATAGTCCGTATACACCACACATTTCCGTCCCAGGAGGTAGTCTCTGAATTTTTCAGTCATGGCCCATTTCAGTTCCAGAACCTCCAATTTCATAGAGCTGCAGTTGCTCATGTTACGCTCTGTAGGGCGAGGGTCTGTGGACACACCATCCCTAAATATGATGTGACCCAAGTATCTCACCTCTGGTGTGAAGAAGGAGCACTTTTCCAACTTAGCTTTGAGGCCCTCTTGCTGCAGGCGGCCAAGCACGGCAGCCAGACGCTCCACATGCGGCGCTACAGTGGAAGAGAAAACAACACTGTCATCCAAGTACAGTAACAACAACTGACAGTGTTGATCTCCAAAGATCCTCTCCATTAATCTCTGGAAGGTGCTTGGGACATTGCACAACCCAAATGGTATCCGGTTCCACTCGAACAGCCCAAAGGGATTGCAGAATGCAGTCTTCATTTAGTCCTGCAACAGGTACTTGGTGTATACCCAGCGACCAGGTCCAGAGTTGAGAACCAGCGGGACCCTGACAGGGTTTTAAGGGACTCTTCAATACGGGGCAATGGGAACGTGTCTTGCCTTCTCTGGGGAGCGTTCTCCACGACACTTAACTGCACATGAAGTTATTAATTAATTAATAGGGCCTAATGAAACAAATAATAATGTCTTTTGTCTATAATAAAACATTGTGGTGAGTGAACTTGTGCCCACTTGAGGACTTTGGGAGTTAGCATGAGCGGCAGGCTGAACAGATGAATTAAAGAGCAGCAGCTACAGAGGAGCACGCCGGAGCGATCTCTGGATGTGCGGTGCGTCAGCACCACAGGAATCGGCATCAAAGATGTTGCTAAACCTCAAGGATTACCGCCGTGTGTCCATACCAAACCCAATAACTTGGAAATGCTTTGATGCTTGAAGTGAACTTTTTGAATATGAATATAAAAATAAAAATGTAGTGTGTAGGATTCTATATAATACCCATTACTATATCTTCATTAACATATTATCATCTGAAAAAAAGACTCATTGGGTTTTATTTTGTTTTTAAATTAGGCCTTCATATCTACTACATAGGGAGGGCGTCCTCTTCATGTTTGGTTTATATTAGATACATTGTATGTCTGTACCTTTTTCTGTCGTGTCCGTAGTTTACCAAACAAGCGTTCTTCATTTGTCATGTAATGTTGTTACGTTTGCCCACCATCGCTGGTTGTTGTTTATTTACATTTCTTAGAGCTGTTGGTACGTTATTATTTTAAAACCTCACACCTAAATGCCCTGTTGATTCGTTTACTACTTGGCAATGTGTGTAGCCCGATATGAGGCCGGTATTAAACTCATTTATGAAAGCGTGCACTAAAAGACATAACAACATTTCACAGCTGTGCATGCCCACATAGGGAAGAGGCAGGAATGAAGAAAAACACATTCTTCTCTGCCAGAGGAGGAGTTGTGGGTCCTCTGAGTGCTGGCACCTTACATTATCTATTACAAATGTTCCTACACAAGATGCACAGAAACCTCTCCCACCTGTCAGCTCCAGAGATCACACACATACACAATCTATGTGTGTCCGTCTGCCCTTAGAAGCTCATCCACTACACCTCACATACACACCTACACACACACACACACACCCCCACACACACAAACACACGCAACCCCTCTCACACACACGCGCACACACACATATACCCACACAGAATCATCGCCTCCATTGCCACACAGACCTATATGCACATCCATCATGATTATGCACAGCAGGAATTCAAGTGGCTCTTCGTACTTCAGAGCATGAGGACATTGCACCAATTTTCCTCGACATTATACGGCACAAACAAAACAAGAAACATACAAATCTATTTTGGTTATTGTTGTTTACTGACTATGACATTGGAAATGCTCCAGTTAATTTGGAAGAGATCTGAATGAAAAAATCTATTTGTTGCTTCCTGTGGTTGCGTTAGCCGCCCTCAAAGCATCAAAAGAAAAAATTGCAGCAATGAAAATGTAGAATACCCCGAGGCTATATTGAGTTACTACACAAAAGCCATCTTCCCCATCACAACCTGTGTGCGATATTTCACCTGTTCCCCTCATCCAAAGAACGGCGTCAAGCAGTGCTTCCATGCCAGCACTTCCTCAATTGCATCAGAGTCTGAGTTGACCATCTTTTGTTTGATATGTTCATTTAATTTAGAGGCCATTCACTTAATTATATTCTCTTGAAGTAATATCATTTGGAATGAAAATTAACAAAATGATTTGATTTCCAGGCTTCTCAGACCGGGAGGTTGTGCGAGTGATTTTTTTATATTAATGTGTGTTGTACATGGCCTTGAATATACGGCACTGTTTAGTGAAGGGGATAACGGGATTAGTCTCTAGTCGACCAAATGCAGCTCTGTAAAATTAAATCAGCTGTTTATGTGCAGAATCTGGCTACTGGCTCTGTGTTCTAGTCTCACAGTGACATACTTGGTCATGGGGCATCAAACAAAACACCCAGAGATAAAACAAGACTGGATTATTTTTATTGAACATGGGATTATTCTCAAACTAATTTACTTCTAATCCATTTTTGATATTTCTTTCAGCAAGACTCGAAATTCAATAATCAAGAACGAGATGGGTTCCCCGTAGAGACCATTTGCTTAATCTACATTATGTTACAGTAAGTCCACTAAAGGAAAATGCCCACTTGATGTCACCGTAGAAACGGAGAAGGAAAGAGGAGAACAGTAAACGAGCATCACAAATCATAAAGTTTGAACTCCTTGAAAGTGGAAGGTTGGATGAAACTCGTGGGAGATTAAGTGAGATTAAAAATGCTTAATACCTGGCAGCTCATCATTGGGCAGCTTTCCATGAAGCGGTGACACGAAAGGTGACTTTGACACAAAGAGAGGAGCGGCGGATGACACTCTGTCATGTGGGTGCGGGGCTTTTCCCCCATTTCAACGTCTAATGAGCTGCAAGAGCTGCGATCATTGGGATGTTGTTGGACAGAAACATCTTGGTTGATATAGTCTGTGGTTTCTGAAAACTGCTGTGTCTACAACCTGTGACGTCCTCTTCCTGATTATAAAGGACTCTGTATGGTCAGTATATCATATTGTCCATATCTTAGCTCCCTGATATTAACACCAGGGGAGTTTTCACACTTTAAATTGTATTGATGAAAAGGCAATTTAAAGTCATCCTTTATTTGGGGTTATTTTTAAGAAATATTAATTGAAAGCTATAATACCAGCTATACATTAAAGGTGGCACTCATCCTAGTTGGCTGCACAGTATCTCTGCACACTGTAAATGTTCGCTCGATATCTAAAACTTTTATTGACCTCGGCACAGCCAGTCCATGTTCAATTCCCCCCCCCCCCCCCAGTAATGTTCCCCAGAATTAAATGGGTTTGTGAAATTGAGAATATAGGAAACCATTTTGGAGAGCTGAAATTATTTTGGTACAGTGAGAGCAAAGTGTATATCCTCTTCTAAGTGATTTCAGGGCTACGAAAATCAATAGCTCTCTAGTTGCATTTCTGCCAAGTTGATGGAGGTGGTTGAGAACAGGTGCAAAGATAGATCAAGTCGGAAATCAATCAAATCTGAAACGTTCCATTTGAAAGGCGAGAAATGTAGGGCGCTAAAGTGAGCAGGAGTCAACTCTGGAGCTCTAAAGGTTCATTCATGTTGGAAGCCGACAGCATCTCGTCTAGGAGGATGGGGAGTTACTTTGTCACTGTCTATTACCTGAGAATAATATGCAATGTGTTTGACTCATCATTAGACTACTCGCCTGTAGAAAATATGAAATAAAATATATATTGTTTTACAATTAAAAATTGTAATCTACCCTAAACTTGAGTATTTAATTCATCATCCCCAACTCTAAACTGTCTCAAGTGGAAATTGGAGATTCTTCTATTTTCAGCCTTAAGTGCAAGACGGAATCTTTTTCTCTCCAGTTTTTTTAACGTTTTTGAGCCAATAATACTTTTGTCATTGGACGTGTGACCTTTGGGTAGGTTGAGAAAAACACTTACCTTTGAAATGTCACAATACTCTGGATGTCATTGTAATTGTATTTTTCGGAGAGAAAGAAAAAGAATAGCATCGAGCCCAAAGGTGGCAACTTGCAGGTAGTCGACTCAAATGTGTGTTCTTGTGTAGACATTGAAGGAACACTTTCTGTGAAAACACAGGTGTTTGGATAAATAGCTCATGCAAATTTTTAACAATTAATATTATGTATTGTTCCAGTCACAGCTGAAGACGTCATGGGTCTCTTTCATGTAATCTAGGGAGAAAAACACACATTTTGTGTATGGAGTTTACGGCGTGTTACTTAATTTTACGGGACACTGCAAAACTTTAAACACCAGCAGCAAAGAACTTTCACTTCTCGGCTGGGTTTTGACAGCACAGAGCAGTTTCATGATTGCATTCACAGAGGTTCTTCTGAAATAAATCACATGACCTTTAAAAAAATCCACTTTTAAATAGACCTTTAAGTGTAAAACTCTATGTCAAGTGTGATATAATATGCCCAAAATAATAGAGACCAAAATTCTGAGATTACAAAAAAGCATTTGACTGCAGTAATGAAGTGGTGTGCATCACCATATGAAACAGAGCCATTTGTCATACCATAATAAATGGATATCTGACAGTCATGTAAATAGTTTCCCTCCCAGACTCACTTCAATCAAATCATCAGTCACAAATATTATAACTTTATCAAGCACTTCAAATTATCATATCCACTGCTGGCTGTCTTTGGATCCAGAATAAATGGAGATGAACAGTGAGAAGAGTCACATTGTGTCTTGTGATCCTAATATAGCACACAATATCACACAAATATCGTTGAAAAAAAATCCAAACGTTGTCATTAAACAACACATACCTTGCAAACCCAGTTAAGGTACACAGTAAAGCCAGGAAGTAAATACTAAACCCAGAAAACTGTTCAGGACTCAAGCTGTGTGGAAGGTTTTCTTAAACTTTATAAAATACTGGAAGAAAGCTGACAGTGTAAAGTGACGCTGGCCCCAGGTCTCTGCCAGATGTCAGGCTCCACCACTCGGCTCCTGAGGTCAGAGACATTCAGCAGGTTCGTACATGACAAGTACGTATAGCTGTTTGGTGAGCAGCCATAATTGCGCCGATAGGAACCATTACCTGTGCTTCCCAGGTGAGATTATCAAGTCAATGGTCTTGAACTAATGACCAGAACATTGAGCCCAGACCTCTGCAGGCTGCTCAGTGACTGAGTGGCAAAGAAGAAATCCGTCTGGGATGAAGCACCAATCAGCCTTTTCTACAGCTGCTGGTGGGAAACGTATGGACACACAAACAGCATCTATAACCGCAGACAGTGAAGAGTCAATCTCCAGGAAGACGGATAATGATTCTCAGCTCCACTTTGAATCATTTGATTAGATATTGATGTTGAAAGAATCTCTCTAAATAATCTTTATAGGTGCTAGTTGACATTCACTGAACTGTTTCTGCTTCCGAAAAGATTGAGCGTAAATGAAATGTTCATCGGAAGAAATAGATTACAACTTCTCTTCTAACTCATATTTTTATTCTATTTATTATTTTTTACCTGACTTTTCAGTTCCCCTGAGCTTCATGAAACATGATGGCTTCTTCAGCTAATTGTTTGGGTTATTACTCATAACTCTCATCAGTGTTGTTTGCAGGCAACTGTTCTCAAAAACGCTGCATTACCTGACCAGCGCCAGACAACAACAAGAGGAAATAGTGGAATATTTAGCAGCTAAAGAACCACATGCATCCTTCAGAAGTTAGTTAAAACCAAAAGAGTGAATATTGGACTTTGTCAGGTGGACCACAATATGACAACAAAATATTAATGCTCATTTTCTAACATGCAAACACAAAGTCATATCACGTTTATGATGTGTTTGTATCGTAATGTTATGTTCCCATTTTATTGTACTGCATTCAAGTAAGAAGAAAAAAACAGTTAATCCAGGTATATAATAATACAGGTTTACTTACATATCAACAAATGTCTTAATTGGTGAGCATGTGACAAAAGGTAGTTTAAAGGTCATTCAAGGTCATTCACAGTACAACTCAGTGACAATATTCCTTTAGAAGTCTGCCATCAGCAATCTGATTAAAAGTCCAAACAAGTTCTGAAACTTGTTGTCCTGGTTAACACTTTAAACCAAATTGTCCCCTGACTTTATTGTTTTTAACACGCCTCAAAAACAATGTCAAATAACTTGAAAGTACTGTATTAACTTCGTCCTCTTTTAACCTAGAAGGTGACACGTTTTAAGAAGTGGAAAAACAATGTTCTGTGTGCGCCTTGTGATCGGGATCCATTTCAACATGTAATGGGTTCTTCATTGGCCCACACACCTTTCCACTAGTAGTTTATCTTTAATCCTGCTGACACACAAACTAACAAAGTACACTGAAAACATGACCTCCGTGTCATCATGAGTGTTTCCCTTTAAAGAACATATGTGATTTTAAGACGTCCTTCAGAATAATTTCCTTAAATGCCATCATGCTTTTAAAAATGTGTCTTAACAAAGACGTCACAGCAGCTGCCTGGCTGGGAGTCCTCGACGTGATTACATGGATAACTAGAATGGGCACTCGGTAGAGCGCATACCTTCGCATATCACAAGATTGGGCATTGAATTATGAACATTTTGGCATTAGTTGCATGCCAATTGGACAAAAATGTATCGTGCTATGGTAAAAAAAGAGTTTGACCTTTCCATGACCTTGAACTTTGACCCGATTGATCCCAAAATCTAATCAAATGGTCCCCGGATAATAACCAATCATCCCACCAAATGTCATGCGATTCAAGAACATTTTGACCTGTTCATGACCTTTGACCTTGACCTTTGACCCGATCGATCCCAAAATCTAGTCAACTGGTCCCCGGATAATAAACAATCATCCCACCAAATTTCATGCGATTCGGTTCAATACTTTTGAGTTCTGCGAAGATTTTGACCTGTTCATGACCTTTGACCTTTGACCCGATCGATCCCAAAATCTAATCAACTGGTCCCCGGATAATAAACAATCATCCCACAAAATTTCATGCGATTCGGTTCAATACTTTTTGAGTTCTGCGAAAGATTTTGACCTGTTCATGACCTTTGACCTTTGACCTTTGACCCGATCGATCCCAAAATCTAATCAACTGGTCCCCGGATAATAAACAATCATCCCACCAAATTTCATGTGATTCGGTTCAATACTTTTTGAGTTTTGCGAATAACACGCATACAAATAAATAAATAAATAAATACACGGCGATCAAAACATAACCTTCCGGCATTTTCAATGCGAAGGTAATAAGAATGATACAAAAGAGCATGCTTTGTATCCGGTAAGGATTTAACCCTCCTGTTACCTTCACATTTACTAACATATTTAAACCCTTGGGGTCAATTTGACCCCAGCAATTAAAACCTCCAGAAAATTATTAGAATTAATATTGTTTCCCAAGTTTAAGTGTGAGGTACTTTATGTTTGTTTGTTGACTACCTAAATAGCCCTTTAAATATATAAAAAAGTTGATATTTCTTATATGTTTGACACAGTGAAAAACAGCCTGGGATCAAATTGACCCCAAAGAACACCGATGCGTACAGGTTGTGTTCAGGACATTGAAAACATAACATCATGTGAATTTGATGTTTTCCCCAATAAATTTGGAAAAATCAGGAAATATGAAGCAAACAATAATAATGTCAATCATTTTTTTAGAGACGTTAAACATTGAATGGGGTCAAATTGACCCCAAAGGTAACAGGAGGGTTAATAGCAGCACATCTGCTCACCTCAAAATAAGAGCCAACCATAATCTCACACCTGCTGTTGGCTTTCGCTCAGCTGCACCGTCAGATAAATCTCACGGACCAGCACACAAATGGACGCGCGCAGACACTCGCACACATCCAGACTGTCAACGTGAATCCAAACGTCTGAGGCCAAACATCTGGAACTAATGCTCCAGGAGAGTCTCTCTGATTGTATTAAATTATTCTCCTTCTGAGAAGAACTCTATCTGGTCGGCAGCGCGAGAAACAACTCGACATCCAGAAACAACGCTACGTGTGGTGTAGCTGTCTTGTTTTTGAGGACTGAAATTAATATTATGCTTCCCAGACAATCCTGTTAGCGCTGTCTAATCCAACTCAGATTGGCGGATTTGAACACCGGTCTCAGGGGCAGTTTGAGGATTATCCAGTTCGAGTTTCATAAACACCCCACTTACCGGTTGCTACGTTTCGGCCCGAGGCGAGGATTTCATATTGAGAGAGAGAAAACACGTCAATCTGTTTGGAAAAAGCAGAACAACTGTGGTCAGCGGCATTCTCATATTGATATCGTTTTCGTTTACACCACACACTTAAAGATAGGCCTGATGATGAGAGCATGAAGTAGAATTCAGCAACTGAGGACTCAGGACAGCACAAGCAGCATGTGTCATCCAATTGTCGTCAACGTTCCTCTTGTCCTCCTATCTGTGCGGGTTGAAGATGTTGTTTTGCTGCAGCTGGAGTTTCACTTACCATTAACCAGCATGCCTTTCTGTCGAGCTTTCTGTTGTCCACTCTACCGCCTGGAGGTCTTTCAGACAGCAGCCTTTATCATGTCCATGGCCTCGGCTGACACCACATAAATAAGGAGAAAACAGTTGGTCCTTCAGCACTGCTGAACATTGCACCTTTAGGTTAAGTCATTATAGGTAAAATGCTGCAGATAAATTACTTCTTCTTCTTCCACTTACACAGCATTCATCAGAGAGTTGAATACATTAAAGCTAATTGAGGATTTTTGCCATTTGGCTTCCGTTAATTGAAAAGCCATCACTGGCAGCCAGGCACCAAATGACCACATTAACTGTCAACATTATGTTTGACATCCTACTAGATGAAGTATTGCTTGGGGAGCTCTCAGTGGACTCTTGGAAACACCAGACGAGAGGGGGGGGGGGGGGGGGGTAGCTGTAGGTGGTCGGGCCTAAAGTCAAAGAACAAATTGCTGTCTCTTTGCGTCGTCGCTGGTGCTAAATCACCGATGGATGGATTTGCCGCGTCATCATGGATTTGTGTCTGCCGGGATGAAACGCCGCTAACTTGTCACGGTGTGTTGTACGATCAGACGGCAACAGAACAGAAAATAGATAACTAGCCCTGCAGAGACACGCCGTTTTCTTCGTTTTGCACATCATTTCTGTTCGCATCTATCATGTCATATTATCCACCTGCAAGATATGTCCACCCTCACTGCTCCTTGGGTCTGTTTTTGAGTAGTTAGCCCAGGGAAGAAGATGCTGATTCATTTTCTCCTTTGGTGCTCACGGCCCTGCACTCATGCGTAGCCCTGTGCAGTGGGATGCTCGTAAGATGACAACAGTGCTTAATTTGAACATAAAGGTACAAGCCAGATCCCTCTAGATATCCTTTGACTTGGGTGTTACTGTTTACTCAAGGAGTGTGCAGCATTGTGCAAACAATTGCTGAAACATAACATTTAATATTGCTGAGCATTTTAGAAATGCTGATAAAACCAATCAAGATGAATAAGCACCCAAACCCATTTTACTGACATAAAATAAATATACACTTTTATTAATCCCCAAGGGGAAATTAGTTCTCTGCATTTAACCCATCCTTAGTTATTAAGGAGCAGTGGGCTGCGGTGAAGCGCCCGGGAAGCAACTGGGGGTTCAGTGCCTTGCTCAAGGACACTTCGACTTGCAGCTAATGGGGAGAGCGGGGATCGAACCCACGACCTTGCGGTTGAAGGACGGCCCTCTTACCCCACATAGACAGGCAAGTAAGGCCTTCTGAATGAAATGCAAATACATTCTTACCGTATCATACTACAAACGTTACATACAGGATGTAATGATACTTTTGTAATCAAAAAACATTGTAAATAAATAAAATATAATTGAAAAAAAAGTGAGTGTTCACCAATTTTATGACAACATCTGTCCATAGTTTTATAAAGATGTAAAAGTATAAGGCGCTTGTCCATCATATATTGAATAATAGATTATGGATTAGTCTTATATTCATACTGCAGCACTTGCAGCCGTGTGTGACTGAGTCCCTGGAGTGAATAAGCGTTGCTCTTAATCCCACGTCGAGGACATCCCTGAGGCTGCCAAATTTCTCCAAGGATACTTTCATCTGAATATGCCTCTGAGACATGAGCCTCCGATTAGACTTTGTCCACTGAACCTCATGTCCATATTGGTTTCACTGGTAATGGTGAATGGTAACTGGTGAAGATACAGGCGGTGCTATTTAGTCGTATGGGGAATAAAAATCCAGTGGTAAAAAACTAGGGTGCACGGTGGAGTTTTTCTTACAATTAATTAGCATGAATTTTAAATTCAATTCAGTATTTTTCAATAGTGATTGGCTGGTAAAAAAAAAAAAAGGATAGACATTCTTCCCATTCCTTTTAAAAGTCAAAATGTGTTGTTGCAGTGATAGTTTGGTAAAGAGGGAAACCAGAGGGATGTCTCCCAAAAGGAGCCCGGAGAGGGAAGTTATGATGTCTGCATTTCAACTCGGTGTTTCTAGACACTGTCCATCATTCACCAAGTTATTATTTGAAGTTGTTCTTTACTACAGTGATAGGTATTTACAGATTATATATATTTTTCAAAGGCATTGTGTAATGTAAAAGGGGTCGCATGAAATTTAAATCCCACAGAAAATGAACACCCGATCCTGGTGGCTCGAGCGTTTGAGTGTGTTCTGTGCTCATTGTTCATGTTTTCTAGCCTGCAAACCACATATCCAACACAACAAGCAGCTGTTTTCAACGTAAACTCTGATTAAACGCGAACAACGCAGCATCAAATAGCAAGAAAAGGTTTGCAACTAGTCATATAGCGGAGCATTTAGAAACTAAAAAACCTCAAACATTCCAATGCCTTCTTTGGATAATCCCAATAAATCTCTGATCAGGATCAGGTCATATTAAACTGTTGCTAAAAGGTTGATTCTCATTATATAATGTATACTTTAATGCCAGAGGCAGCTGTAGAATAGAATATGAAGCCATCATTGGCGAATAGACCTGCTCAGATCTTCAGAAACAGCCAGATTGTAATCCTATTATGCTCAGACAAATGAAATCATGTGCTGCTACTGGAAGGAGTCCAAGTTTACATAAATAAATTAAGAAACAGATTCACTTCTACCCCCTTTAGTGATTGCACCTGGATTCCCTCAACAGAAAAAAAGCCTCATTTCACTGATAAGGGCCTCTAAATAAATTGCACACAAATTGTATTTGATTCAAATGGCTCTTCATGTTTTGGCCCTCTGACATTTGTAATGCACTTGTTATACCTTCTAAGCAAATGCAGTTTAATCTGCGTTGTGAACACAAATGACTCCAATGGTTTCATGGCGAGGCCTTTCCTGGAACATTACTTCCACATACAGGACACAGAAGAAGACAACTACAGCGTAGCCTTTGACAGCGAATACCAACAGGAGTATTCGTGCCCGAGGGGTTTCCTCTGTATTGCCTCTGGGTAGGAGGAAAGATTATGGAGTCGCTAAACAGAAAGACTCGAGTCAGCTGGAGCACCTGAACACAACATATCGTGATCAAGTTTGATAGCTATCAGCGAGCAACCGGGGATAAAGTTGGCGACAGCTGAAAATAATAAATAAATAGATTAAATTGAAGAACATAAAGTTCTAAAAACAACTGTTCAAATGACCTGCAAGTACTTGATAAACTGCAATAGATGAAACAGTAGGCAATAAGTCATTGAAAACAGTTGAAGTAGTTAGCTAAAGGTAATGGATAGACAGCTCAATTTAGCCACGTAGGCTAATGGATACACATGTTCAACGGTTAGTTAAAGCAATGGATCCATGACTGAACGGTTGAAACGGATTCCACCCTAATGGTAGACAGGAGGAATGTAAGATTAACTCCATTTTACAATTATGGATAAAGAAAAAATGTTGGGATAATATCCACTTTCATAAAATCAGTGTCGTTAAATAACACACTGTTACGAACTCAGACACTTAGGAAGTAGGACCCAATTGCACGACCCGGGAGCCAGAGATAAAGTATTTGTAAGTACTTTATTTTTCAGTTCTGCAGTGAGCAAATGAAAGCGCTCACGTAGTGAGGGATCAAAAACTTTTCAAGAGCACAAAATACCCTGACCTGATCATGGCAAAAGACAAGACGAACTGACAAGGAACACTGGGAGACAGGGGAATTTAAGCACATGGTAACAAGACACAGGTGGGACCAATCAGGGCGGGCTGACACTGATGAGCATAGGAGACAGGTGGGATGACAGGTGAAAACAATCAGGAAGCCTGGAATGAGAGAAAGCTAACATAAATGACCTGAACCTCTCTAGCATATCTGTCGGTGCACAACAGTACCCCCCCCTCTAGGGCCAACTCCTGATGGCCCAGGCTGATTGTAAAAGTCGTGGATAAGAGTCTTGTCTACGATAAATGAAGCAGCTATCCAGCTTCTAGCCTCAGGACCGTAACCCTTCCAGTCTACCAGGAATTGCTTGCCGCTCCCTATTACGGACCTCCAGTAGCTTACGGACCTTGTAAACGTCACCCCCTTCAAAGAACTGGGGCGGTGGAGGGGGCTTGGAGGCGGGAACAAGTGTGCTCTCACACCGGCTTGATTCTACTAACGTGAAACGTTGGGTGCACTCTCATGGTAGTTGCAAGCGTACCGACGCCGGGTTGATGACTCTGGACACTGGAAACGGACCCACAAATCTCGGAGCCAGTTTCTTTGAGGCGACATGGAGTGGTAGGTCTTTGGTAGAGAGCCAAACCTTTTGGCCTGGACTGTAGGAGGAGCGACCCTCGATGAACGTCCGCAACAGCCTTCATCCGAGCTGAACTTGGGAGAAGAGACTGGCGAGCACCAGCCCAAACTCTGCGACAACGTCTGATCATGGCATGTGCCGATGGAACCATCACCTCTTCCTCGTTGTTAGGGAAAAGTGGAGGCTGGAAACCATTGACACAATGGAATGGAGAGAGACCTGTGGCCGCCGTGGGAAGGGTATTGTGGGCAACCTCGACCCATGTGAGGTGGTCACTCCAGGTGGTCTGGTTCGGGAGGCGAGACAACGTGGCGTAGTCTCTAGTTCTCGGTTCAGTCGCTCCGACTGTCCATTTGACTGAGGGTGATATCCTGATGACAGGCTGACGGTGGCACCTATGAGTCGACAAAACTCTTTCCAGAAAGCGGAAATGAATTGTGGACCCTGTCGGAAACAATGTCATTAGGGAATCCATGGATCCGAATATGTGATTCATCATGACCTCTGCGGTGACTTTGGCAGAGGAAGCTTGGTCAATGGGATGAAGTGAGCCATCTTTGAAAATCGATCAACCACTGTTAGAACCGTAGTCTTGCCTCTGGATGAAGGAAATCCTGTCACAAAATCCATCGAAATGTGTGACCAAGGACGTTGGGGAATCGGCAGCGGCTGGAGCAAGCCCATCTTAACTTGAGATGAGGTCTTATTACACGCACACACCGGACAAGCCGCTACATACTCTGCCACATTTTTCTTCATGGATGGCCACCAGAAACGTTGTTGAATCCTGAACATTGTTCTTGCTACTCCCGGATGGCACGAAAGCACAGATGAGTGAGCCCAGTGGATGACCTTGGGTGAAGAGCCTCAGGAACAAACAGCAGATTGTTGGGACACTCGCTAGGTGCTGGATTCATGACATTTGCCTCTTTAACGTCTGACTCCACTTGCCAGGAAAAGGCTCCGATCACACGGTTAAGTGGAAGGATGGTCTTGGGCTCTACCGCAAGTGGTTCGGGATCGTAAAGTCGAGACAAAGCATCGGGTTTTTGATTCTGAGACTCGGGACGAAAAGAGAGTGTGAAGTTGAATCTACTAAAGAAAAGTGTCCACCTGGCCTGACGGGAGTTGAGACGCTTAGCCTTTCTTATATATTCTAGATTCTTGTGATCTGTCCAGACTAACAACGGTTGCTCTGCACCCTCTAGCCAGTGTCTCCATTCCTCGAGGGCAGCTTTTACAGCTAACAGTTCCTTGTTTCCCACATCATAATTCCGCTCTGCCGTTGTCAACTTCCGCGACAGGTAAGCACATGGATGCATTTTGTTGTCTTCTGCAGAACGTTGAGACAGTACTCCTCCAATTCCCTCATTGGAAGCATCCACCTCGACCATAAACTGGCGCTGGGGATCTGGAATGGTGAGTATGGGAGCTGATGTGAATCTATCTCTGAGAAGTTGGAAAGCGAGATCCGCCTGGGGGGTCCACTTGAAGGAACCTTAGGAGAAGTCAGAACATGCAGAGGGCAGCAACAGAACTGAAATTCCTAATAAACTTCCTATAGAAGTTAGCAAATCCTAGGAACTGCTGAACCTTTTCCTGGAGTCTGGTGTGGGCCACTGGGATACTGCACTGACTTTCGCAGGATCCATTTGGATATGATTAGGTGAGACTATGTATCCTAAGAAAGACACCTCTTCTGTGTGGAACTCACACTTCTCTGCCTTGACATATAGCTGATTCTCCAGTAGTTTCTGCAAAACCTGGCGGACATGGTTAACATGAGATTTAGCGTCTGGGGAGAAAATCAGTATGTCATCCAGATACACAAACACTGAAATATTCAAGAATTCCCGCAAAACCTCATTCACCAAAGCTTGAAAAACAGCCGGTGCATTGCACAGTCCAAAAGGCATTACCAAGTACTCATAGTGACCATTCTGAGTGTTGAATCCAGTCTTCCACTCATCCCCTTTTCTTATTCTAACCAAGTGATATGCATTTCTTAAATCCAACTTGGTGAATATCTTGGCCGTTTGAAGCAGTTCAAAAGCAGATGACATGAGTGGCAGAGGATAGCGGTTCTTCACCGTAATGTCATTTAGTGGACTGTAGTCTATGCAAGGTCTCAGAGACCCGTCTTTCTTTCCCACCAAAAAGAATGCCGCTCCGGCTGGAGACGATGAAGGACGGATAATCCCTGATTTGAGTGAAGAGGAGATGTATTCATCCATTGCTGTTCTCTCAGGTCTCGAAATCGAGTAAAGTCTCCCCTTGGGAATGGGGGCTCCCGGTAAGAGATCAATGGGACAGTCAAAATCTCGGTGAGGAGGTAGCGACAAGGCTTTAGACTTGTTAAAAACTTCCTTTAAATCATGGTAACAGGAAGGTACCTTCTGTAGATCAGGATAGTCAGGGTGATCTATAATGATCCTACTAGAGTCTGTTGGTGCATTAACAGGTTGCGAAAGTTTACACCTGCCCTTACAATCCTCTCCCCATTCCTTAACTTTCCCTGAAAGCCAGTCTATGTGAGGATTGTGGATCTTCAGCCAAGGAAACCCCAAAATAATCGGGTACTGAGCCGACTCAAAAATATGAAATTGCATGCTCTCGGTATGGTCCTTATTTATAGTAATCCGTATGGGCTCAGTGCAATGGGTAACTGTGAACAACAAGCGGCCGTCTAAGGCACTGGCACTAACAGGATGAGATAGCGGGACAGTTTTCATTTTTAGCTGTTTGACTAGGCCCCAGTCTATAAGGCTTTCGTCAGCCCCTGAGTCTATTAACACACCCTGGTCAATGGTCTGATTGTTAATACAAATGTCTACCTGAGTAACAGGTCGAGGAGGGAAGTCTGTGGGAAACTTGCTCACCAGCGCCCTCCTTTTGACTGGTGAGCACGATCTTTTCCCGGGCATGAAGCGAGTTGATGACCCGGCTGGCCGCAGTAGAAACAGCAACCCTCCCGTAGACGGCGCTGCCTCTCCTCCAGCGAAAGCCTGGTTCTTCCAAGCTGCATGGGTTCACCGGAGTCATTCGGAAGTGTCGTCCTCTGATGGTCCGGTAACATGAGCTGGAAATCCTCAGCTGGCGGCGCGACCCTCCGAGGCGAATTCTGGAAGCTGGGAATAACAACTCGGTTGCGTCGACGCTCCCTCTCTCTTTCCCGAAGACGGTTATCGATCCGGATGGCCACAGCGATGAGGGATTCCAGATCCCGGGGTGTCTCCAATGGAGCCAGCTGGTCCTTTATCGGTTCCGAAAGTCCTGTCATGAAGGCGTCACGAAGAGCCGGAACATTCCATCCGCTGTCCGCTGCTGCTGTACGAAACTCGATGGCATAATCAACCACCTGACGGTTGAGCTGACGTATTTGAAACAGTCTTCTGCTGGCCTCCGTAGCAGGCGATGAGTGGTCAAAAATGCGGCTCATAGTCTCTATGAAATCGGCCAATGAGTAACATAGTTCGGTGTCTCTAGACCATTCTGCAGTAGCCCAGGCTGCAGCTCTTCCCGTTAAATGAGACACAATAAACGCCACTTTACCATGCTCAGATAAAAAAGCTGCTGGGTTGTGTTGGAAATGCAGATCACACTGTACCAGAAAGGCTCTGCAATTCGAAGAGTCTCCGGAAAATCTCTCCGGAAGAGCCAGCCGTAAAGGGGAAGAAACAGCCTGACCTGGGTAGTCAGCTGGAGTTTTGACAGGCAAACTCTCAGCTGTGGATGACGTCACCGGAGGAGCAGTCTGTTGATGAGTGAAAAAATTATTCATTTGGGCAACCAGTTGTTGCATCTGTGTAGATAATTCTTCCTGAACCCCGGCCTGGCGTCCTCTCAGCTCTTGTATTTCCTGGCTGACCTTGTCCAGCTTTTCCTCGTGATGAAAAATCGTCACGCCCTGTACCGACAGAGCGGCGTGAAGCGTTCTTGGGTCGGCTGGGTCCATAATGGTCAGTTCGTTCTGTTACGAACTCAGACACTTAAGAAGTAGGACCCAATTGCACGACCCGGGAGCCAGAGATAAAGTATTTGTAAGTACTTTATTTTTCAGTTCTGCAGTGAGCAAATGAAAGCGCTCACGTAGTGAGGGATCAAAAACTTTTCAAGAGCACAAAATACCCTGACCTGATCATGGCAAAAGACAAGACGAACTGACAAGGAACACTGGGAGACAGGGGAATTTAAGCACATGGTAACAAGACACAGGTGGGACCAATCAGGGGCGGGGCTGACACTGATGAGCATAGGAGACAGGTGGGATGACAGGTGAAAACAATCAGGAAGCCTGGAATGAGAGAAAGCTAACATAAATGACCTGAACCTCTCTAGCATATCTGTCGGTGCACAACACACACAGTTCCAAAACAATTCAAATTAACATGACGGTTGATGTCAATAAAGAGGTCTTTGGATTCTTCTGACAGGGCTGTAGTGGTAATTTACATCAGATTAAAAAAAGGCCCATGTTGATAGCATGCTATTGATGTGTGCACACACTAAGAGGGAGCACATAACAATGTCAGAAAGAGTGAATGAGCTTGAGCTTCAAGGCAGCGGCCGGTTCCAACAGGCCAGTGTGGATGGATGGGCCGTTTGATCACTTGTTATCCAGGTGCGCTGCACCAAGGTTGCAGTGTTATTGCATCGAGACTAATTATGTAAAGTCAATACCAAAGTCTTTTCACATCTCGATTCATTTGATTTGGAAAGGGCCCCTTCCCCACTGCTACAGCTACGCTATGAAAACCTGCAACTTTATTACAACCACGATCGCTGTGCTCCGTCTGAGCTCCGTTCAAAGGGCTTGTCAGTGAGTGTCCCTTCATGGCTTCATCATTTCTGGGCACCGTTGGAATTTAATAAACTATACTTTGTTTGCTTTATTGAGAGAGCTTTTCTTTTCAAACAAGTGCTCAAAACCAGAGTAAAGCCACATTATATTCATCCATGGCACTGTGCATGTCTGTGTGCATGTGTGCTGAGGCGGGTAATTAGATGTGCAATGTTATCCATTGTTTCCTTAAATAGTCAGTTTCATCTCCCCAAATAGGCGAAGATAGATGAGTGCAATTTTTATTCCAAATCCTTAAGAAATGATGAATATTGTGGCAAACATGCCCTGACGAAATGATATGATGAATTAAAAACAGGAATTGAAATGAGGACTTCACTGACAGCATGAAGATTCCCATTAGAGGCCAAGAAAATGAAAGATCTTCCATCAAAGCCGGAGATGACGGCACTGTATCATTCACTTCTCGCAGCTGGATGGGCCTTTATTCTGCCCAAACCTTACATTAATGCTTATCTGTAGGTCTAAAACACACTCTCTTTTATCTGATTATTTAGTGCACCTAGGTAGAACAATTTTCAACAATGAAGGAGAAAAACAACCCTCCCTATTGTCACTTATTCCACTGAGAGAGATAGTTTTCCTGATTTGAAGCGTTAACACTGTTTTAACCGAAGTTCTCTTTCTTTGCTCTGTCAACTATATAAAATGTGAAGTGACGATCCCAAGTGTATTACATTTAAATGTCGTTATTGCAGTATACGAGCACAATTAGTTCATCAGCGGAGAAAGGAGATCATTTCCAATGGCCCAGCTCCATTTAATGGTACCAGAGATGCTGGCACAGCAGAAAAAGAACCAGTACCAGAGGACAGCGACCGGGGCTGACATTTAGAACCATTAACTGCTACTTAAAAGTTGTGATTGGGTACGGGCTTTACCTGAAGAGCCACTGTACTTCGTAGAGAATGGGTGTGAAGATGCTAGAACATGGTAGGCTTCTTTGTTCATAGAACATACCAGACATAATTGTTCTTGAATTTAATTCATATTTAACGGAATCATTTCTAATTGGCGTACGCATTTCTGCCGAGAGACTTGAGTCAGATGCCGGCGCTTTACTATTTCCTGTCATGTTCTATCATAAAGTTGGCAGTATGGCGTATGGCTTCAACAACACCCATTCCATGACATCAATTGTCCTTTGACAGTTTCCCGGTTGTCGGCCACCCATCATGATATCCGATGGGTCAACATGAAATTGGACAGGTGAGGCGGTTTGTCATCCTGCGATAAGGACAATGGGAGCAGCATGAGCGTTGATATCCAGAGAAATTGATCTGGGGGCCATTATTATTATTATTTGCCTTTTTTTTTAGCAGGCGTGAAGATCTTACATATTTCCACTGAAGGGAATATTTAAGCCTTCGTTTATTATTCATTTTTTCAATATGTGTAAGTAAAATAACTTTCATGTTTGAATATAAAATGAAAGAAGTTATACACGTTACAAATGTGATGCCGTCAGTTCAAAATAAAGTCTAAGCCTCCAGCTGTGAGAAGCTTGTCAAAGCCACTTTGAAAACAGCCAACCACATTCCTGAGAGAGACGACCGTCAATGCCTGAGTTGCCATGGCTGCATGGCGAGGATCTCTGATGTTTATTTTCCCCCCAATGCTTTTAAAACTGCAAGGCAGGAGATGCTAATCAGACTCGAAGTCCTTTTATTACTGAGAATAATCATGTCGCTTTTGCTGCGACTTCCTTGTTGCTGTCACTCCTTAAACATGATGAATGATTTTGCAATGTATTAAATAAATTACCTTGAGCGTTGCAAGACAAAGAGAGTGCAGATCTGTGGGCGGGAGCAGATAAAGGTGTCCTTCAGATATTGCGTGCAAAAAAAAATCGCTATGGATTCAATCAAACTCGACTATTACAAATAGCTGTGTTCTGGAGAGCTGAGCAGCTTCTCATGATTTGTCTTATTTCTCACTTCGACAGATACCTACTGAAGACATGTAGTTACTGTCAGTCCATCTAACTGTGTTATGTACTGTCAATATAAGGTCATGATTGTCTTATCGTTCAATTGATATGATGTAAGCTATTTAAAAACACTATACCAAACGAGCCTCATGTAAGGAATTTATATGACATTTTAATGTTGTATATAGTTCCCTGGAAACTGTCTCATTGCTCCTGTTGGAGTTGGACAGCGACACACCACCTGGACGACACTCACTGGAAGAAAATAGCGGTAGACTTCTACGTTATATCTATAAGCGTTTTATTCAGAAATCAGGATACAAGTAGACATCATGCATGGACCCCCCACCGGCTGGTACCTAGAGTATTCAGACCAGAGAGAGGCCCTTAACAGAGGGCGCAACGGTTTAAATAATCTTCATGACCAGTTCTGATTGGTCAGGAGGTAAAGAGGATGGTGTCTCCTCATTGGTTCTTCTTCCTCTGCCTCCATCGCTGTCGCTCATTCATTGGTTCTTCGTGGGCCAATGAGAGCACATGTTGTGAAAGGTATGGGAAGGGAGGTAGTTGATTTAATAGTCCCTCTCTTGTAAGAAGACTCCTTGGGGCCTTATCTCTTCAGGAATGGGGCCTGGATCTTCTCAAGGCCGTCCACACACCGGGGGCTTCTTCCCAGTGTGAGTGTGTGAGCGTGTGAGGGATAGGTGAAGGGGAAAGTGAGGAGGACAGTGGGGGGCTTAAAGTGTCTAAAAGGAGAATAATGGCCACATCTGGACCCTTCCTATGCTCTGAGAGTATAGAGAGCTCTTTGTATGTGATCACCTCCGGAATGTGTGGATGCGGAGGAGGGGGGCTCACGGAACCTCACCAAGTGTCACTGTTATCTTTCTTTAGATCAGTCAGGCACCAGAGTGCTCCGCTGGAGATTTTAACTTCCATTCAGTGTTTTCCATCTTACACATAATATTTATGCAAACAATACTAGGCTGTGCTAAGCTATAATATATATTCTTTACAAATCCCTCTTTTCACATCCGCTGGATGTGAACCCTTCCTCTGGGAATATTTATTTCCTCTTTATGCCAGATCTTGTCATGGCCTGGCCTCCCTAAGTGGCTATGTGTCCTGGTCTCCTCGTCCTGTCTTAGCTCTGCCATTTGACGTGAATGAGTCTCCTGAAATATAATCTTTCGTTGCCTAGATTAAGGTCCCATAAGACCTGTAAGATACCTATTTCTCGGGAGAGAGTCTCTCTCTGTTAGGGATGGAAACAGGGCGTGGTTTCTGTCATGTGGTACTCGATCCACCCTCTTAGATCTTCCATCCTAGGGAAGTCAGTATGTCTGTGTGCGTTAAATCTGTAGTGCAGGTGTCAAAGGAAAGAGGTGAAATTGAGAGTGGTCAGGCAGGGGGGGGGTCTTGCATCCTAGCGGCTGGTGAGTAGCAGGTTGGCATCCTGATAACCAGTTGACGATCCGGTCCCCGCTGCAATCCATCTGCTTCATCCTGTCTGGTCGGCGTCATCTGCTTCATCCTGGTCTGGGTCCTGGAAGTCCTTCTGGTCCTCTGGTCCTCTGCTCCTCTGGTCCTCTGGTCCTCTGGTCCTCTGGTCCTCTGGTCCGCGTCAGCGTCTCCTCCGGCTGTCGATGGGGTCTTCATCCGGTGGTCTTGAACTTGATTTCGTCTGGATCGTCCTGGTCAGGCTTGTTGTTCTTCTTCCACTGGTGTCGCATGGGCCCTGGATTCGAAATGACTCTCATGGGCAGCATCGTGGGTGGTAGAGCGTGCTCTTCATTGGCTCCCCAGTCTCTGAGCCGGGTGATGATGGTGTCCGATGCTCCTGTGGGCAGCTCCTCATGGCAGGTCCTCACAGCAGGCAGTCAGCACACGATGGAGGTCGATGCTGGAGCGTCAGGTGTAGCTGTTGAAGAGAATGAGAAAACACAACACAACAGCCACTAGGCCGGATCTATACAGAATGTGACACTTGACTATGAAAATTTTATTTTAATTTCTATATTTAATAAGTATCTAATACTTTCTAGGCTTGGATTCGCAATCTTTAACTGAGTCGGAGGAACAGCTTCTCACCCGTGGGAGGAATCATCTATTAAATGGCCATCCGTCGTCCAACAGAGTCTCAATTACTTATCCAATCCAATCTAACTTTATTTATCTTTACTGGTTATGATAAATGCAATTGATCCTATCTATGGCCCTTGACTAGGGCATAGAAATATTCAAATCCTACTAGGATCTGATAGCAGGCAGGTATTCGTCCGTCAATCTTCTCTTTCGTCCCTTGAAAGCATCATGGGAAAACAAACAGTCGCACCTGGTGGTGCAGCTAATGGCAAGTCTCACACAGTGAACAGTGAGAGTTGATGTCGTATGCGACAACTTTCTGTGTTGCAGTCTTAACTCTCGCTCTAATGTCTCAGTCTCTGCTCCTTCTTGTCTCCTTTCTGTCTCCTTTCTTTTCCTGTCATTCCAACCTTTCTTTGCCTGTCTTTCCAACCTTTCTTTTCCTGTCTTTCCTACTTTTCTTTTCCTGTCTTTCCTACTTTTCTTTTCCTGTCTTTCCTACTTCTAAGTCACTTCACGTAATTCAACTGGCTTCAATCTATAATATTAACATACAGTCACTCTCAGGCAACATACATTAACAACAATATTCTCCTAATCTTTTCTATTATAATGTCTTTTTGGCAGGTTCTTCTCTAAACCTCACATGACTAATCCTACGATAATGGCAAGGGTCAGTCCATGACCATTAGAACAGTTTGTCTGACTTCCAGCTGTTCCTATAGTGGTTTTGGGGGGACCTTCTAGCTGGGCTATCAGGCTCCCGAAACACCTACGGAACGACCTCTGTGGCATCAACATTTTCGATCTGATTGTGTTTCTGTCAATGTCCCTGTTGGACAGGTGGCTGGGGCACAATGTGTCAGGTGGTGTCAAGGTGCCTCTGCCTTACCCTTGACCTGGACCATGTGTGAAGTAACCTCCTTCACTTCATCAGACCAGTCCACCTAGGCTCAGTCCACTTCCTTTGTGAACCTCGAGTCTTACCCAGTCACCTGGTTCCACTGATGACTCATCAGCTGGCTCCTAGTGGGCTTCAGCAACCTACTTGGAGAAAAACTTAGATCTGGTCAGTTATTTTCCCCAGAATATTCTCTGAAATTTGTCAAGTCTAGGACTGTCTCCTAACTCTCTGTAGACCCCGCATGGGTCTTCATGTCAATAACTCATGGGAGAGAAATGTTCTCCCTCCTTTGAGGATACTTTAGCCATCATTGTCTCAATTGCTTCAATTGTTGATTAGCTCTCGCGACTATCACCTGTGATTGGGCAATAGACTGCTCCGTGTGAATGTGCTCTCTAGATATTTTTCTTCATGTAGGTGCTTGTTTCTAAAAGTGTTAAGTGTTTGGTTGCAAAGCTGTGCCAGCCAGACATGATCACTCCTTGAACGCCACATCTCAGTACCAGCCACAACTGTTTCTGCATCTTCTATCCCTCCTTTCTCTGAAACAACCTTTGATTCAGAAAACTCAAGGTGGATGCATGTTGCAGTCAACTTCTTTCTTGTTAAGGGGGATCAGGTGCTGAGGCTTAATACATGTAAGGAAATGTAAATGTAGAGCACAGAAATTCCTAAAAAATGTCAGATCAAAATCCCTCACAAAATCGTAAATCGATTTTTCGAAAGAAATTGAAAGACAATTTTTTCTACACTATGTGTCTAAACGTGGGTGCGGTGCGGTTGGGATAAATTTCAAATTAGCAAATGTACAGTGTACACAATTATACAACGTAGTCTCAAATATGGGAAAAGACTGTTACTTTTATGCAAATCTTTTTTTTCCATTTTTTTTTTTCAATCTTTCGTAAACAAGATGGCAGAAACTGTTACTTTGGTTAAACAGCAATCACAGACAATCAAAACAGTCAAGCATCAAGACTTGTTACAGCCTGCAGCTGTCAAAAATGGGAAAAGGACGTTATTATTACACAAAACATTTAACAATATACTGTAGAATGGGAGAATATTTGTTACTTTAAGCAAAACTGCCAATTTAGCACGTCGCATAAATAGGTGTCAGTTTCTTAACAGCTCATGAGAAATCGATTACTCGTACGTCCAACGGACGACTGTAATAATAACCACTATTTTTCCAAAAAACAGTAAACCCAAAACTATCCTTTGAAACCGACTAAAATAAAAACCTCAGTTTTGAAACGGTGATGAGAAATCAATTACTCGTAAGCCTAATGGCATTACTGTAATAATAACCACTGTCTTTTCCCAAAAAACAGTAAACCCAACACTATTCTCTAAAACTGTCAATCAAAAAAAAAAAGATAAACAAATAAAAACTCAGTACTGAAACAGTGATGGGAAATCAATTACTAAATGCCTAACGGCATTACTGTAATAATAACCACTATTGTTTATCAAAAATCAATAGTAAACCCAACACTATATCTTCAACACTGGCAATAGTACTCAAAGAAAAATATCTCTTAAATCCAAATTGTCAAAATGTGTTGGTGAAAACAGCAGCAGCATGTAACTGGTGTGTCGGATGTAATTTACAACAACAACCACGTAATGGCGTCTTCTACTATGCTAACGTGTCTCACCCCCACTGACCTCGTGTCTTCTCACAAAGGAACAAGAAAAAATTTAGTTTGACCTGGCCCTTGGTTAATCCGACTCGCACTTTTTTACCCCATGTACAGTATTAAAACAAAAAATTATCACGTTGATCTGATCATAATAAGTCGGCCTAATTATTAAAGAACGGGTTACAAATTTATTTATTGGCCCCATATCAAGGCCCATTTTCCAGGTTTAGGAAATTAAGTAATTAATGTATTCCAGGGAGCCCTCGTCCTCTCCAGTACACCTTCCTATAACAACCATTCTATGATTTAAAAAATATATCTACAGTCTGTTCCATCCTTAAGGGATGCTGGTGACGATTGAATTGGAATTGTGCGGTTTTAACTCTATCTCTACGGGAGCTATCGGAATCAGTCACACATCAGTTCACCCTTTAGTCCTAAAAGTGTCTGGAGATAAGTTACGCATGTTGTCAGTGTCCCCATGATCAGTGTTCTCTCTACTATGTGTGTGTCTAAGCATGTGTCTCTAATATTAACTGGACCTCCGATGTGTGTGCAGTTCTGTCCATGTTCTCAATTGTGGAGTAATGCAAGTGTTAATTTTGTTTGTGCACCCAGTCCGTAGCCTCAACCTCTGCTTTCACCATTGTTCTTCTCTGTGCCTCCACTCTGGACAAACACTGTGATGTGGAGCTGCGGCGTCAACGACTGCATACAATCTGCAACTCTGGTGTTCATTCACCGGCCGCTGCTACTCCTTGCTGTTCTGCATAGATCTCCAAGCCTCCTCAGCTGGGTCTTCACGAACCTCAATCTCGTGTTGCAGGCAGTCCCTCAGGATCTCAGATCTCATCTTGTATCAAGGAGGAGTTAAGGGCACAATGTCTTTGGTCCCCTGGTGGCGAGTAGGGATGCAGGACTTTGAACCAAAGTCTCCACTGCTGGCTGTTGTCATGCAGAGGTGTGATGTCATCATCATCTACTCTGTCCCACCGGACGCTTTGCTTCCTGTTCAGTGTCTCTTTAGTCTCCAGTTGAATCATTGGGTGACTAGTGGGCGTGGCACATTTCTGTTCAGTGAGTACAGTTCGCTGTCAGCTGTTGGATCTGGGCACGCCTAATTCTGTGTCTCTGGTCCGGGCCTGGTGCCGTGGATCACTATTGCCTTGTGGCTGTGGCTGTGTGTTGGGTGCTTGTTGTGGCGGGGTTGACATTAAGAGAGTACTGAAGTGGTCCTGACTGAGACTGCTTAACCCTGTGGTGGATAAGGACAAAAATTAGCCCAATGTCCAGCCTGACTATAATTAAAAATTTATTAGTACTCGTCTAAAGCCTCCGTTGCCCCAGTTGTTACTCCTCTTACTCCTGAACGGGCTTCTTTTATGCATATTATCTCTCTGTTGTTGGGCCCCATTTATTGGCTGCTGACCCGCCTGTTGCGGAACATAAGGTTTGAGGGAACTAAGCTTGAAGCGGTGCAAACGTGGCTTGCTGTGGCTGTTGATAGATCAGTGCTTATGGATTTGGAGGAGGGGCTGGATACGGACTATACAGGACTTAAGGTCCATGTTGTGCTGCTGTCTGCTGTGGCTGCTGCAGAGGGGGGGGGCTGTTGTGGGGAAGTTTGCTGCTGTTGTTGAACAGGGTTTCCCTGGGGTCCATTATAACCTCCAGGACCTCCATAACTTCCTCCTCTGTATCTTCCTCTTCCTCCTCTTCCTCTGCCACCTCTTCCGTAATAGTTACCTCTAGGCCTCTTACAGTTTTTGGCACAGTGCCCTGGCTCATCACAGTTGTAGCAATTGTATGGGCCTGTTCTCCTGCTTCCTCTACCAGGTATATAGTTGGAGTCGTTATGGTGTCGTGTCGTCAGTCTGTCCGTACCCCCCGTTATTCAACGGCTGGGGATTCATCTTTGGGGACCGTGTGGGTTGGGGAGGGTAAATGGGAGGAAGGGGGCTGCTAACAAGATAAGGGGGCTAATTGTTGTTGTTGTGTTCTTTTATATTTTATCTGAACTGCAAATGTCCGTTTTCTGTTAATATTATAAAAAATACGTACTTATTAAAAACTATGTTTCAGACAGAAAGATGATGGTCACACACTCTATCAATTAATAGTTATCTTCAAAAGGAATTCTTCCGTCACTGTCCTGCTCTGTTCTGCTCTCAACTTGGCTCGCTCTGGGTGCGCGCAGCTAAGTGGGTAGGGGAGGGGCTGCTCTGTTGTGTGAAAAGCTCGTGCTTTTCTCCGCGGAGGCGCGCAGCAGCTTTCTGCTTGTCCCCCCTCCTTTCTGTTCTTGTATTTTTGCGTGTTACGCGGAGTTACCTCTTTGTTTCTCCGTATCCTCCTCAATCTCAAACTCGTACCTGCTCTTAAACGTAGTACATAATCGCCATACAATGTGTTCTTTACTCAGCAACGTGCCTTTCAGAACAATAAATCCTCATTTATCACTCGTGCAATTCAACAGACTAGAGCTTGCGTTGACACCGTGAGGTTTCGACTCTGCTCTGTTGATTCCATTTTGACAACTTTTATTCATTCACGGTATTCACCGGTATTCAACATTTCATTCACAGTTTATGCATACACGTGTTCTGATGCGGGTCCGCCCGGCTTCGTTCCTAACCGCTCTCTGTAGAGTCTTCTTACGTGCGAGACCCGACTCGTCTTCGGTTCCGAACCGCTCCCTCTCTGGAGTCTTCTACGTGCGACCGACTGCCTTCGGTTCGAACCGGCTCCCTCTGGAGTCTTATACGGCGAGACCCGACTGTCTTCGGTTCGAACGCTCCTCTGGAGTCTTATACGCGTGCGAGACCCGTCTTCGGTTCCGAACCGGCTCCCTCTGGAGTCTTATACGTACGGGACCCGACTGTCTTCGGTTCCGAACCGGCTCCTGGAGTCTTATACGTGCGAGACCCGACTCGTCTTGGTTCCGAACCGCCTCTCTGGAGTCTTATACGTACGTGCGAGACCCGACTCGTCTTCGGTTCGAACCGCCCTCTGGAGTCTTATACGTGCGAGACCCGACTCGTCTTCGGTTCGAACCGGCTCCTCTGAGTCTTATCGTATACGCGAGACCCGACTCGTCTTCGGTTCCGAACCGGCTCCCTCTGAGTCTTATCTTATACGCGAGACCCGACTGTTCGGTTCGAACCGGCCTCCTGGAGGTCTTATACGCATAGACCCGACTCGTCTTTCTGTCAAACTGTATCGTGATTTCCTTTACGCTTTATTCTATTATTTAAATTAAGTCAAAACATTTAGCAGTTCCAATACTCACATCCAATACTCCTGATCAAGTTTAGAGTGTTCAATTTGACTGATTTGAAATAAATAGGTTCAGTCCTACCTTATTTTGACACCGCGCGGTTCGATCAGTTTCTCGGAGCGGGTCTTAGAACAAGTGGTCCGTCTGGGGTCTCAGGTGCTGTCCTCCTCAGGTCTTTGGACCGGATTTCACAACCATTCGTCTGCTACCATTTTGTTGGAGTTGGACAGCGACACACCACCTGGACGACACTCACTGGAAGAAAATAGCGGTAGACTTCTACGTTATATCTATAAGCGTTTTATTCAGAAATCAGGATACAAGTAGACATCATGCATGGACCCCCCACCGGCTGGTACCTAGAGTATTCAGACCAGAGAGAGGCCCTTAACAGAGGGCGCAACGGTTTAAATAATCTTCATGACCAGTTCTGATTGGTCAGGAGGTAAAGAGGATGGTGTCTCCTCATTGGTTCTTCTTCCTCTGCCTCCATCGCTGTCGCTCATTCATTGGTTCTTCGTGGGCCGCCAATGAGAGCACATGTTGTGAAAAGGTGTGGGAAGGGGAGGTAGTTGATTTAATAGTCCCTCTCTTGTAAGAAGACTCCCTTCGGGGCCTTATCTCTTCAGGAATGGGGCCTGGATCTTCTCCGAAGGCCGTCCACACACCGGGGGGCTTCTTCCCACGTGTGAGTGTGTGAGCGTGTGAGGGGGATAGGTGAAGGGGGGGGAAAGTGAGGAGGGACAGTGGGGGCTTAAAGTGTCTAAAAGGAGAATAATGGCCACATCTGGACCCTTCCTATGCTCTGAGAGTATAGAGAGCTCTTTGTATGTGATCACCTCCGGAATGTGTGGATGCGGAGGAGGGGGGCTCACGGAACCTCACCAAGTGTCACTGTTATCTTTCTTTAGATCAGTCAGGCACCAGAGTGCTCCGCTGGAGATTTTAACTTCCATTCAGTGTTTTCCATCTTACACATAATATTTATGCAAACAATACTAGGCTGTGCTAAGCTATAATATATATTCTTTACACTCCAATGAACTAAATCAATTGCTTGTTATTATACCCTTGAAAACGTGTTCTAAAACATGCCAAATATATCCTCCTCTGCGATGTAAATTAAAGGGGAGCAATTATGGAGAACATGTTCTCCAAAGATTACATGTATTTTCCGGTTATTGAATGCTTTGAAATGTACTCTGTCAACCAGCTTCTTTCTCTGAGCATATTGTGTTTTACCAAGTATTTCACAAGAGAGATTTCTGTATTTCTTTTGGATTTTAAGGCATTATGTAATGCGTCTAATAAATCGAGCAAACCATTTTCCTCCACTTAAAACCAAATATATATCATGCCTATATGGAAGATGAAAACATTTCTAAGTCTATATTGTACTTTTGTGGCTCTATCACAGCCAGAAGCAACAGTTTAGAGATACTTTGATGGTATAAAAACACCCACTCACACACATACGCACACACACAAATGTACAAACAAGCACAAATAAACAGGCTCAACAAACCAAACCCAGTTCCCAAAGAGAAGGAAACACACACACACACACACACACACTGACTGTTTCTCTGTATGGAAACCTGATGTGATGAAATAGGTCCAAATGCAGTGTCACCGCCTTCAGTCTATTCTAAACTGTTTAAATCTCCACACTACGGATAGAAGAAGTCAAGGTCCCTGCAAAGAGGCTGAAATAGGCAGTTCTACATGGAGAGGTTGGTGTCATTTACACTCCAATGAGCTCCTGTCCTCTCCCTTTAGGTCAATACGCTTCTGGACACTTTTTTGTCTCCCAAATCCATTAAAGTCCTCAAGAGTCTCCTGTGTTGCTTTTTCATTCTTTTTGGTTGCAAACAACACAATGACGATGTAAACCAGCCACGGTGTTTAAAAAAAAAACTCAACCTCTAATATGCAATACATTGCAGGAATAAGAAATGTAATGTTCACTCTGGAGTGTGTGGATTATATTTTGATTCGCTCTCCTTAATGTGTTATTAATGTAGGATGGAAATACCATCAAGGAATCATAGAGGGCATGACCACATCCGAGATGAGAAAAGAGGAGGAGAGAGAGAGAAAGTTGCAATAAAATCCAAGTAAATCCCTCTGATAGCATTTGGCAGACGGTTACTTGATATACCCCAGGCTGGATATTAAAAATCTCAGATGGGCTGTCCAACTGACAACTTAATCCATTTAGAGACACTGAGTAAGCAGCGGGGAGCTGAGTCAGGGTCAGTGTACATTCAGGTTTGTCATTTCTCACACGGGGCACAATAAGTTTATCTCTGGTAATCTATTGCACACTCTTGGGAGTCAAACAAAAACAGCAGAGAGGCAGGAGAAAAATGCAATCACCCCGTTTTGATATCATAATGATTAAATGGTGTCACAACATGAAAGCCCACGCTGACTGAAGCTACTTGTTCTTTAAAAACAAGAAACACTGCAGCTAGTGTATGTTCTGCCATGTGGAATAAAAGAAAGGCTGAAAAGACGTCCCTGTCTCGATGTGAGACTACTGTACACTATGAGGAATCCATGCATCGCAAAGGGCAGCAAAAATGACCTTTTGAAAAGCGTGCAGTTCAATATGTTAATTATTAAGGACCCAAGGAAGAGCAAGGTTGGCTGGGGCTGCAGTGGTCTTACTGACTTAGTATTCGCAGGACACTGGAGGAAGAGATTGGGTGTTAATGGAATATACAGAAGGGTGGCTTAGATAACAAATATTTGAAAATAAAAATGTTCTCTGTTAATGAACAGAGAAAAATATGTTGCAAAGTAAGTTAAGTTCCAGCCACAAGAGAAAATATAAAACACACTCACAATAGAACGTACTTCCTTTTAAAAGGTGATATATATATATATATATATATATACGTTGTTTGTAGTTGGACACTGATCTGAGGGTTATTTATTACTCTATGTTGTGTTAATGAATGGCGTTCAATTCAGAGGTTAAATAAACATTCTCATAAGCCCATTTTAGCAACAACGATTAAATTTGCACTTTACATAAAACATCAAAAGACAAACTGCAAAATAAATTCATTATAAAACAACATTTAAATGCAATTAAATCTAAGATAATAGAAAATGGGAGACAAGCTAAATTAGATTTAGACAGGGATAAAAGACAAGAATAAGTGTTCCAGTGTAAGAAGTTATTTAATATAAGCCTGTGGCAAACAGAAGAGTCCTCAGCCTTGAATTTAAAGAACTTAAACCGGATCCAGACGACCTGAGATGTCGGGATAGTTCATAATGTAGCAGAATATAATACATTTGACTCTTTTTTAAATGATTATTTGACCGACAGGAACCCAGTTTAAAGACTTCAAACCTGGAGTGATGTGTTCCACTTTCTTCGACATGGTCAAAGGATTTTAGTTTCCTCGTTTGCTGCCTGTTTTAGTTTGAAAGTCCTCTCCTCTTGTGTCTCGTCCTCTGGTCTTGACCTGCCCCGCCCTCAAGAGCGTCACCTGTCCCTCATAATCTCCCTCCTTTCCTTGTCTATTTATTATTCTTCTGTCATTCCTTCTTCGTTGCTGCATGGACTTTAGTTCCCCTGGAAGCTGCCTGTGTCTTGGCTTGAAAGCATTTTACTTGATTCAATAATTGTCTCTACATCTGTGCGTCTGAATCTGCAGATGTCTTGCATGGGCTGCTCCCTGCAGCTCGACACTCCTGGTCTTAGTGAGGACTCGGCCGGCAGCGTTAGAATCAGCTGCAGCTTCCTCATCAAAAGCATGTGTGGGAGACCTGTAAAGACGCCATTACAGTAGAGGAGAACTTATTATATTCTTAAAGTGATAGCGGGCAGATTTTTGTAATTGTCTTGTAATGTGGCTGTTGACATTTAGGTCTGAGGCCATGACGACACCAATATGTCCAGCTTGGTCTGAGGTTTTTAACATTGCTGATTAAAGTTGAGTACTTTCCTCTTTCGCCCCAACACAATTACCTCTGTTTTCTTCTTTGTTTAACCCTCCTGTTACCTTTACATTTACTGACATATTTTACCCTCGGGGTCAATTTGACCCCAGCAATTAAAACCTCCAGAAAATTATTAGAATTAATATTGTTTCCCAAGTTTAAGTGTGAGGTACTTTATGTTTGTTTGTTGACTACCTAAATAGCCGTTTAATTATATAAAAAAGTTGATATTTCTTATATGTTTGACGCAGTGAAAAACAGCCTGGGGTCAAATTGACCCCAAAGAACACCGACATTAAACATTGAATGGGGTCAAATTGACCCGAAAGGTAACAGGAGGGTTAATTGAAGAAATCTGACGTACTTAGTGCTTGTATGGGATCCTAGTCCAAATGTGATCATCGTTATTAAAAGATCTGGATCATCCGTATGATCGTGGTAACTTATTTAGTTAAAATGCCCACGCTCTGAGTCAGTATAGAAGCATTTTTAATCAGAAACAGCTCCAGATAAGACTCGGGTTACTGCATGTCATACCCATCCGCTCAGCTGTGTAATTAGACAAAGTGGTCACTGTCTTTTATAGGTATGATTAAAAAAAGGTAAGCACTGAGCTATAAAGTACCCCGCTTCCCAGTCTGTCTGGCCATATGGTATGGTCGACCATAAGACTGAAGCTTAACTATCTCCTTGAGGTGGATGTCATTGAAGACCTTAACACCTCTAACCTGACTGGAAGACATCAACCCAGATTCTTACTGTCAATGAGATTTTAGGCTGTTGAAAAACAGCTTTTTCAGTAATTTTACAAAAAGAACCTCCAGTTTGACATTCATGGCCCAATAAGTGTTCATTAGTGATGCATCTCAGTTGTTCTAAGAGTGGATTGATGACTGCAGTTTTCAGAGCCTATGGAAAGACAACTGAGACAAGAGATGAGTTTACAATTTGTAAAAGATATGAAGCCATGAGATTTTGAAACAATATTTTTTTCAAGCATGTTGGTAAGAATATCAAGGCAGCAGGAATAGGACTTCAGATGTTGCATAATGTCCTCCAGGTGTCTATAGTCGATCAGATCAAATGGTGTCGTGGCATTTGATTTGATTTTAGGTGGACACAATGCATCCCCGATACCTGTTGAGGAGGCGATGACTATAATGGCCTTGATAGAAAGTCAGAGGGTAATGACACCGAGCGGTTTGTTATCCTGCCGACAGCAGCGAACGAGGCACGTGCACTATTATTGTTTTCAATGATAATGTCAGAGAAGAAGGACCGCCTTGCATTTCTCACCTCCAAAATATAAAGTCTCTTTATAGATTTTGTAGCAAATCTGGGGATTTGTTTTTTGCAAACAGAGCTCAGCTTCTCTTTTCTTTAAAAAAATATTCTTACCAGCGTGGCATTTCTCCATTTCTTTTCTTTATTAGAGACAGCAACACCTTAGTCGGTACAATAGCACAACTATACGATATTTGTAATTTTGTTATTAAAATGATCTGTAAGCTAATTGACTGAGGAAGACAGGGCAAGTGTGTTAAAAGGGTACCTTCATATACCTGTGTCTGAAGACATGAGCAAATTATTCTGCGCCATTTTGAGAATTTGTTCTGGATAACAGAACTGTATGATGCTGAATAAAGCACACAACAATGTGTGCAAAGAGATAGTGGAGTAATGGCATCCTGAAGAGAGACTGAAAACACTCTCCTGTGTGTGTTGGTATCCGAGCTTCGTCTTTGTGGTCGATCCAGCCGTGTGTTTTAGTCCCTGTGCCACTGTGCAAGGGCATTATCACAGCAGGTTAACACTTAGAGATCTGTCAGTTGCCATTGTTTACATTGTTAATGCTGCTACCAACATTAGCTGCTAGCTGCAGGCTCACCAGTCGCCAAGTCGAGAGCCATATGGAGGCAATCCCTCAATCACAGAGATGCTCTGAATTTCAAACTCAGCACTTTAATGGGTAACTTTGGTATTTTTCAACCTGGATCCCAATGTTTCTGTGACAACAACACTTTTCTTTGGATTGGTTAAGCGGCAATGTTGCAGATAGCATCTGCAAAAACGGGCTGCAATATAAAATAGGGTGCAGGGTGGAAAATGAGGGCTGTGTCCTTTAATACTGGGAGTTATTATGAGCGTAGTTCAGTGAAACTTTCTGATGTCAATATTTCAGCGAGATTGATGGATTTACGTCACAGTGAACATGTTCTTTTTCCGTTGGTCACGAATCGGAAGCTAACGAGTTTCTCTGGCGCATAACAAACAAGACTCAACACACAAGTTTGTTTTGTGTTGATCCTTTGAATATCAAGTCCTACAAACTGTGCAGTCATACAGTTGGTTGTGTTGCCT
Source organism: Pseudoliparis swirei (assembly GCF_029220125.1). Lineage (NCBI taxonomy): Eukaryota > Metazoa > Chordata > Actinopteri > Perciformes > Liparidae > Pseudoliparis > Pseudoliparis swirei. The sequence goes on from NC_079394.1 coordinate 8,276,606, forward strand.
TAAAGTGACTCATGTATTGGAAGAGGCATCTACAGTCAATTTGTTTAAGCTTTTCAAAAATATCAGCTCTGACAGGTGTTATTGCGCACACTCTAACTTCGCCTCACCCAGAGAGAGAGGGGGGGGGGGGGGTAGAGGGGGCCACATTGTTTGTACAGTCTCTTATGCCTGTCAAACCTGTTCCTGATTAGATCAATTTCGACCTGCTAGTTCAATACTGCCATCTTCTGGGTAAAGTTTCCTATTGTGCTGTCAGACTTCTCCCCACTCAACCTGTTCACATTTCTAGCCTATCCAATAATGATGCTTCTTTTCTCGAACATTAAACCAATCACAAACACAGTGTTGATACGGACAATTTAAAGTAATAAGTAATTATTTTCTGTTAAACTCGTCAATAGGTGAGATCTTGTTGCCTGCAGATCGATACACATTATTCATGTGAATTACATCAAGTCGGGAATCTGTTCTTAGAAATTAAAAAGCATTAATGAGTGAGCAACAACAAGCTAGTAGTAAATGGGCAAAATAGTGCATACCTTAAGTTACATTGTACTTGTGTCACCTGTACTGTATCTTAGCCGTCATAGTTGTAATAGCAACATATTTCCCTCTGGGTCTGCATCCTGGAGGGAATTGTTTCCTTGAGATGAGGATGTACATTATTAAAAGATAAGAACCGTTTGGGTACTGTGAGATAACTGTATAGCCATACCATATTGCCAAATAGAAATTAGGCATTTATTGATTTTTTCTTCCATTCCCAAAACAAGCTGAGAGATATTATCTTGACATTGGCTGACAAAGCGTTTTAGCCATTATTATTCAATGTTTTACCCACAACGTGTTTCCTCTCCACCCACAGCTTGATGGCTTGGTCAGTCCAGGACATTCTCATCCGTTACCTGGGAAACCCTGTCGGGAATAATAGGTTCATAAAACCGATACAGCACGACATATGAGATGTGATTGTGAGGTGGAGTTAAATAGGTTGAAATGAACTATCAAAATGACGCATGTCAAGCTTTAATTCTCATTAGGACAACTACTATAGTGAAAATGTCTTTATGTACAATCAGAAGGAGACATCCAGATATTGGCAGGTGATGATTTTTACCTCAACACATTGTCCTTAGACATATTTTGGATGTTTTATCAACAGAAACACTTGAGTCTCCAGAGTTACAGGAGAACAGAGGAGCCTTGATCAGAATAATAAGCAGAGACAATATAGTGGTTGCAGCATTAGTAGTATTGTTGTTGTCTTATTAGCTGCATGTGCATGCAGACAGAGCTGATACAAAACTATTTTATAGTAAGCCTGTTAGTGTCCTGAAGTAAGTCTATATAAACACCCGCTGGGCTCTCTCTGGCCGATACTCTTGTTCTAGTGTCCCCAGGACTTGTCAACCGTCTGCCAGATGAGACACTGTCCTCTGGTGGTCATAACTTGTAACTTCATCATTGACGAAAATAAAAGATACGTTCACCTGAAGTATTAGGCTACTTATAGCAGGGACCTGCTATGAACTATACTTCCGCAGTTAGGACAGCTGTTATGGTCAAGACTGAAATACAAGTGTGCAACCAGTTCCGGTAAAGACTTTCAAACTAAATATGTACTAACTCTGAGTGACCGCTCAAATCCGACTATGTACCACAGTATCGACTTGAGAAAGCATTGGCACTTTAACACGTGTATTTCTCTCAGTATTTCCTTTTTCTTGTATTATTGTCACAGACCAAAAGACTGTCGCTTGAATCCTGAAAATATAGTTTAACGGTAATACAAAGTTCCGCCTCTTGATGACGTAATTTTAAGGGGACGGGCGGAGGGCGGTTTGAAAGCCAAGAGGCAACTTCTGTCAACATGGTTAGAATAAACCAAATTACCTGAGACGGCAGAAGTGCGCGTTCGCTATCAGTGAGATAATAAACGACACTCATCGTGTATGTATTAACTATTCTGAGGAGTTTAATCTAACTGCTAGTTAAAGAGACGCGCTTACGTTAACTGCTAGCTAGCTAACGTGCCTGCTGGTGTCCAGCTGCCTGTTTGGCTGCTGGGTGAGTTCAACTTGCATTTCCCCTAAATGTTGACTCGGTGTGCCACCGAAGTTGATTATTTCTTCCCCGTAGCTTAACACAAGCTGTTAAAATGGCGAGTGTGCATGAAAGTTTGTATTTCAACCCTATGATGACGAACGGAGTCGTCCATGCTAACGTGTTTGGGATAAAAGACTGGGTGACTCCGTATAAGATCTCCGTCCTGGCGCTGCTGTATGACATGACGACGTCCAAAATCACGTTGCCAGTGAGGAGACGACTAAACAAGCTCATCCTCCCCTTGCAGCAGGTTTGTTTTATTAATGTTGCTCTATTGTAAACGTGTGTTGTGGCAGGTCATCGTTGTATCTCCTGTTTCATGTGGGGTCCTCAGGGTCCAGACCTGAGTCTTGGCCAGTTCCTGAAGACTGTGGAGGAATGTTGCCCTCCGACTGCATATGCTGTCAAACTCAGGTAAGCTGCTTCAGCCTGCGATGATGTGACTTTGTTTAATCACTCAGTCTTATAGATAGATAGTTATATACTTTATTAATCCCCAAGGGGAAATTTGTCGTCACAGTAGCAGCACCAATAAACTAAACACACGAGAATAAAATATTAAATATAAAAAACAGGGATGAAAGATATAGATGTATTCAAGTAAAATATAAATACAAAATGAAGTGTATATATATATGTATATAAAATGAAACATATATGTATATATATATACACACACAAACAAATATAATACAATGACTACAAAGTAAAATATAAAATACAAAATAAAATATATATGTATATATATACACAACATATATGCATACACAAATATACAATACTAATGACTGCAGTGTAAAATTAAATTAAATATAAAAATATTAAATGTAGACAGAGTGTGCAAAATGCAAAGTGTGTGTATGTGTGTAGTGTAAATGAAAATGAAATGTGTGTGTAGTGTAAATAAATGAAATGTGTGAAGTGCAGACGTTGTGTCTCTTATAGAAATATATTTTAGGGTAAAGTCACCACTGCTACTACTTAATCACTCGTGCTTATACGGTCTTTCGCGAAATTTTACCACATAATTGTAATGTACTCTTTTTCCGATGGCATCTACTAACATGGTAACAAAGATCCCAGTGCAATATTCGTTAAAATATTGACATGTTCTTTTTTTTTTTTTTCAAAGGCTGCATGAAATGGCAAACGGAGAGCTCAAAGACATGGAGTACTTCTTTTCCACTCTTCCTACTCCATTCACTGCATTTGATTCTGAGGCTTATAAATCCAGTGTTGTCGGTGAGTAGTACCCGTGATTTGATAGCTCTTAAGTATGATTGGAAGTCCTGAAATGTCTGTTATTCTCGTAAGGAAGACTTTCATTAAACTGTCTCACCTGCTTTTTAGGGCTTTTTATGAGACACATGCTTCTGGCCTACAACAAGCTGTCTTTCAGTCAGGTCTACAAGTTGTACAAGTCCCTGCAGCACTACTACCACAGTCACTACGCCAAGCCGGCCGATGGGCAGCTGGGTTTGGCAGCGCTGGTCGCTGACGACTCCGACATGGACCTCACCAGCACTGAGGACACTGTAGGGGACAGAATAGAAAGAGACGAGTTGGACACCCCCCTGCATGAGTCAGAGCTTCGGTTAGTGATGCTGTTACTGGATGAAATACTTTGGTTTGTTGTAACATATTTTACTTGCAAAGGACAAAGTGTTTCAACCTCACCTTAAGTTTCAACATATTTTTTTCAGTGTCTGCACCTACTATTTTTATTAGATTGTTTAAACCAAACATCTAAACCATGACCCCCGATAGTTTGGTCATTGGAAAGACTTTTGTTTTGATGTTAATTGTTAATGTGACGAGGACGATTGTGAAAAGCAGATCTTATGTGTTATTTTGTCTCTGCTCTAGAAATGACAATACTCCAAGCAGAGGGCCCCTTTCACAAAAACAAGCAGAGTACTTTCTTACAAGACAGGTGAGTTTTTAAATCAAGTAACTGTATTGAATTGCATCAATGCCATCTGGTTCAAACCAGCAGATTTGACACCAACGGTGAATCAAATTAACCGAACACACCCTGTGTCAAACCGAGATGTGCTTTAGTAGCCCCTAAGGGCTTTTCCAATGTTTGAAATCCTCTTTTCTGCAGGCATATCTTCTGAAGAACGATGAGAACAAAGCTCTGAAGCCTGCTGCACTGCAGGAAGAGCTCAACAACATGCTGAAATTTAACCCCGATTTTGCTGAGGCGGTGAGCTCCACCCACTTAACTTTTCGACTATATTAACACGTGTGTCAGAGGGGAGGATCTCGTTTTCATCCGATTTGTGTTTTTTTTCTTCTCTCCTCAGCATTATCTGAACTACTTGAACAACATGAGAGTCCAGGACATCTTCCTCTCAGCCCATAGTCTCTTACATTATTTTGATCGTCTCATCTTGTCTGGAAATGAGGGAAAGAGCAACGGGGATGAGGGCTACGGCCGAAGTCTCCGCTACGCTGCTCTCAACCTGGCAAGCCTGCACTGTCGCTTCGGACATTAGTGAGTACAACATCTGGTGGAGTCTGAGCAGATGAGACAAGTTCCTCCTAAAGAGTAACTATAAATCAATACATACATTATGTTATTATATATTCACTTTTCTTTGCCCTCAGTCAGCAGGCTGATCTGGCTCTAAAGGAGGCTATCCGCATCGCCCAGGAGTCCAATGACCATGTGTGCTTGCAGCACTGTCTGGTAAAATACTTTATTAATATGTTTTTATTTTACTTCATGTCGCTGTTGTATGGTGGTTGATGGTTCGTTATGTCGGAATTTAATATGAGTGTGCTTTATATGGGTGTGCCTGTCTCTTTGTGTCCTCCATCAGAGTTGGCTCTACACGTTGGAACAGATGAAGGGATCTGACAGCACGGTGTTAACTGAGGATTCAGTGAAAATGGCTGCCCATTTCTGCCTGCCAGTGAGTGCCACATGAGCTCTTCAATAAGAATGCATAGTTGGCTATAATGCATAAGTGGCTATAGCTGTTATTTTCAATATTTTTTTTAATTGCCATGGCTCACTTTTCACAATAGTTTCCGTTTGCCAAGCTCCCAATACACAACGCTGTAATCCATCGCTAATGCAAACATGAACCACTGTAACAGTGTTCCTCATGTTGACCATACAATCTGCACAGCTGGGCCACAGTGTGCATTAGATCAAGATGTTGAGTCCACCTCATTAGCAATGTATTCAATAGTTCAGTCCTGAACTGTTTCCCAGAAGTGAGTATGCCTTCATAAAATGACATAAAGAAAAAAACATAGAAAATAAGAGGATGGGTTTAAAATGAAAACGCAGCTCGCCACAGATGCATACAACAGAATTAAATGCATCATTGAAAACCTGATTTTTGTATAATTTAACTCCCCGCTGTAGTACTTGGCATCTCTGGGCATTCAGTCGTTGGTCCAGCAGGGGGCAACGCAGGGTAAGACAGCCCACAAACTGATGGACGCACTGAAGGACACGGACATCCTGCACTGGAAGTCTGGAAGTCTGTCGGAACTGATTGAGATCAGCCTGGCTCAGACGACGTCCATATGGAGGATGTACGGCAAGAGGTCAGACTCTTCAGCTTGCCACCCAACGCATAGATGTCAGTTGTGTTCAGTGTTACTGACAGTAGACTGAATGCTAATAACCTTCTCCTCACTCTCATTAAATCATTTCTGAAACACAGTCTAGTCAACACACAGGTTTAAGTGTGGAAATAAGTTACTAATAAATCGGCGTGATCAGCATTTCATCCAAGTCCTTTTCAATGTGTGCCTGTGTCTTGTGCAGCACCATGGCGATGCAGCAAGCCCAGCTGCTTCTCAACATGAGCAGTCTGGAGCCGGTCAACTATGGGGTCCAGCAGAACAACACCGAGGCGTTCGCTGTGGCTCTGTGCCACCTGGCCGAGCTGCACGCTGAGCAGGTAACACATTTTAATTGACCTTGCGAGTCTGCTTTCTTCCCCGCTGCTGCCGAAGCCGTTAGTCGGTTGACCCAGTGTTACAGAAAATGGAACGGTAATTAGCAGTGATCAAGACGGAGTTCAACACGTATATTGTTTGCCTTTGTTGCAGGGCCTGTACTGTGCCGTGTCAGAGATTCTCCAGCATCTGAAAGAACAGTTTCCTCCTCACTCGCAGCATGCCAAGGTTCGTTCTATCAACCATACGGTATGGTCTCACACAGAGAGCAGTAAGTGGAGAAAGCAAACTGTGTAAGAGACAATAACATTGTAATGCCTCTTTAGGCTTATTTTGTAACATAGAACTTTCATGATAAGAGATGTTGCTCTCTGACGTTTCACATTTAAATGTGTTGCATTTCATCGAGCTGACACTTTTATCCAAGGTCGACTTACAATCATACACCGTAGACGCAGCTACGGGTTAAGTGTCTTGCAGAACGACGAGGCCAAACCGCCGATCCTCTGAAAGACAGACCCGCTACCCACTGACCCCTTGACCCACAGCCGCCCCGCGCTGTTATATGTTCACTGACTGAAAGGAGAAATTGCAGTATTTACACTCCACGGTTCCTACATGTGATTAAGGCTGACTTTATTCTTTTAATTAATATTAAAATCTATATAATTCATTCATTTTCAAATGTAGTGAATTTACAGTTACTGTGAACTGGTTATGAAACCGTGTCACTTTAATACCAATGCCTCTATGTGACCTAAACAAGTAAAAGTAAACAACACCGTCATGATTGCAGTTGGAGAATACCAAACTAAACTGGGGAATTGCTGGTTTGAAGAAGACATTTTTCTAAGCAGCCATTTTGACATTTCATTTCAGGGTAAATAATAATACTTATGGCCCTGGTCTGTTTAGGCGGGTCAGGCCCTGGTTCTGTTCGTGCTGGCTCACTGGGATGGCTGTGACACACTCAATAGACCGGCACCATTGTTCATTGTATCAGTTGCACCCTGTTGACCCTGCTATTTAAAAATAGCTGCTGTAAAACGGGCTCATACACTCAACTGTTCTCGTCTTAGCTACCATCTTAAATGTGTGTAACATTGTGACGATTGAATGAAGTTTTTTGCTGACAGTATAGATCAGTAGGGGGAAAGCCTGAAAAGTCCTCAGTGTGTGCGTTTGTGTGCGTTTGTGTGCCTGTGTATCACACTGCAATAATTGGCTCATCTCAATCAGCTGTGTCTGTCTAGCAGCAATCACATTTTGCCGTGATTATTGTAATTGCGAAGTCGCTCCTCGGAGAGACGGATCGTTGGATAGAATTCAAGCTGAGGTGCATCTTCCTGCTTCCCACAGAAAATTAACTCCTAATACTTAGAATTTTTTTACCATAAGGAACTAGGACCTGCTGATGAACACACATGTGAAATGTGTGTGTGCAATGTTGGAAAACGTGTGCTGCAGTTGGCAAATTGATTGATTTTTAGCTCCTACTTCGACATGCTGTTTTCATATAGAACTAGAACGGGCACTCGGTAGAGCGCATACCTTCGCATATCACAAGATTTGGCATTGAATTATGAACATTTTGGCATTAGTTGCATGCCAATTGGATAGAAATTGACCGCGCTATGGTAAAATGAAGATTTTGACCTTTTCATGACCTTGACCTTTGACCCGATAGATCCCAAAATCTAATCAAATGGTTCCCGGATAATAAGCAATCATCCCACCAAATTTCATGCGATTCGGTTTAATACTTCTTTAGTTATGCGAGTAACACGCATACAAATAAATAAATACACGCCGATCAAAACATAACCTTTCGCATAACCTTTTTGCGAAGGTAATTATATATAGATTTATATTGCATAATATCTTTGCAAAGTAAAACACGTCAAAAAGTAATATTCTGGTCTTTAGTCAATTTTGACTATATACAGTATATATATATATATGCATGTTGTCTGTGTAGCCCAGAATTGGAGACTTTCTCCTTTATTCTGTGATGCATGATATGAGCTTTCCTTATGAATTATTCAACAAATGGTTTTTTTGTTCACCTATTTCTCTGAATCAGCTCTGGATGCTGTGTGATCTCAAAATCCAGTTTGAAAGACACATGAACGAAGGGAAATACCATTTGGCAGAGCCACTAGTGACAGCGATCGCTGCCTTAAACAAAACAGAAGGTCTCTACAGGTAACTTCAATGCCCTCACATGGCTGTCTCGTGTTTCATGTGTTCATATTGTTGGAGCTGTAATGCCATGTTTGCTGATAGGAAAGCTCAAGTTCTGAAGGCTCTCAACCGGAGCACCGAGGCGTACGGCATCTTACAGCGGCTGCAGGTGCACTGTGAGAAGATGAAATCCACGGAGGTGGTCATCAGGTAGATGAACACATAATTATGTCTGACACCATGATTATCTGAGTCAACTCTCCTAAACGTCGCTAATTATTTATTTGTGGAATTGAATTGACTCCCCTAGTTCAGGGCTCCCATACATATTTAATGGGATGTCTGAGCCTCATTTTCTTTTCTCGTCTCCATCACTGCTTCTTTATGTCTCGTACAGAGTTATGCTTTTGACCGCTGAGCTCCACTGGGAGTCGTCTGGCTTCTCCACCGCTCTTCCTCTCCTCCTGCAGGCCTTGGCTCTGGCTAAACGGCACCACCTCCAGTCCATGGCCTCCGAGACCATCCTCCACCTGGCCTTCACTCAGGTCGACCACTTCACTGCTACAGCCCTCGCATATGCATATCCACAAAGACTGTTTTCGCAGTATGGATGGTGTATATAACACAGATTAGCACTTCAGTGGCACTTAAATAGCTCTTATTATGGTACTTTTGTAGTTCAACCAAATTCTGATTCTGATTGAGGAAATGTTACTTTCTGTATTCTTGTTGTTCTTGGTTTGTACTGTAGGTTGAATGCACTTATTGTAAGTCGCTTTGGATAAAAGCGTCTGCTAAATGACATGTAATGTAATGTATATCCAAGATAAAAACAACATAATAATAATCATTATCAAATCAAACATGCATGGTTTCTTTACCGTCTTTGTTTTCTCTCCTTTCTGCAGCTGATGTTGGGGGTTCCTGAGCATGCTCTGAGTGTTCTGCATGAAGCCATTGAGCCGGTTCTGGCCCACGGGTCAGTCATGGACAAGGGCCGAGCCTCGCTGCTAATGGCCCGCTGTCAGATGGCAGTGGCTGGATTCAGGCCAAACGGACAAGGGCAAGCAGGTAACAGCCGCTACACCGGCCGCCGAACCCCGACCCCGACCGATGTACACGCTGCTGATTATTGTCTCCCTGCAGATTCGCATTTGGCCGTTTTGGCTGTGGACACGCTAAATGAGGCGGCAGCCTATTTCTCCAAGCTGAGCTGCAAGGAGCGTCTGCGAGACGTCCACTACCTGCAGGCTCAGCTCCACCGCTCTCTGGGGCAAACCTCGCAGTGCAACAAGAGCGCCATGCTCTTCCGGCTGCTGGACCAGGAGCTGCAGTCACCGGCACCACTGGTCTCCATGCGGCTGTAACCACTTCCTGTCCAACAACGGACTCCAGTCACCGTGGTGGGGCCTCTGAAAAGGAAATATTGACTGCCGAGTTGAGTCTCTGCGGCTCGCCACTAGATGGTGACGAAGACCCGTCAGCGCGGAGATATTCCATTTGTAAATATTTAAGCAATGTGAATCTCTATGCGCACAATGTCGGGCAAATATTTAGAGAGGACCATTTCAGCCGTCATAAACAAGGCTGAGTAACGAGTAGACCAGGAATGGATCAGTTGTCTTTTCACTTGTGATCGGGTACAGATTGAAATGATCGCCCGATGATGAATGCAACATGTTTTTCAATACTTCAACCACAGCAACAGTCCAGGCTTGGCAGACATGACGTGCCTTCCGGCAGTGCAACAGTTGACGACAAGAGGAGTGTGTCAGCGGCCTGGCTGATTCACATTTCGCGAGAAGAATACAGGTGAAGCTTCTGGAGAAGGAAATCGTGCTCACGTTTCCAACGTAAAAGCCCTCGTGATGACATAACGCCAGACACTGTACCTGAATTCCACTTGCGTCTGGCACGGGGTGTGAGAGTCCTTCTCGGCTGATGGCGTTACGTGTTGGCGTCTTGGCGGGCCTGTAATCGTTACTCACTGCACTTCTTTCAAGAACATAAACGACTTGTCGACATGTCGTTTTTGATCAATCCCACACGCGTATAGGAACAAGCGCGTGGGGGATGTACGGTATCCGCAGTGGGAACGTCTCCACGGTAAAGTTCAGCAATCAGTTCAGTAGTAATTAAAGTTGATCGTATCTTCTTGCACAACCATTTCTACGGTCGTAACGTGTCCGACTGGAGCCCGAAAAGAAAATCTCTGTTTACCATCTCCAGGCATCCTGGAAGTTTCTGTTGACTTAGTCAAAGCGCGATGCTCGGACTTGTGTCAGTTACAGCGTAAACAAACGACAGGCCTGTTTATCGATGTAAATGACCCACCGACTTATGTCACGCATCCGGCTCACGCCAGGGGAGTCTGCTCACCGTTGCTTGTTGTGCTTCTGGCGTCGGGCCAGATAATGCCTGTTTTTACATGTTTATCTTGATTAAAACTAACATTGTGTGGGTTAGATCACAAGGACAGTTAAGGAGTGGTGTTTGTACTTGGAAACAAATACTTGTTATGCTGCGGGAATAATCTGTCAAGTGGGGTCCAGCTAATTGTTGCATTTCCAGCAGAAAGGGTTTTATTTGTCGCTGCTGGTTACAAAATACTTGTGATGCAGGGGAGTCGTTGACAAGGCGGAGACCATCGTGAGGTCTGAACAGAGGAAACGGCAGCTAAACGAGGTTTTAAAGCATTTTTTCGATGGAAGTTTCAACCAATGGGAAAGGTACTTGGTTTTTCATTTTCTCAAAGAGCACATGAGAGACGGTATTCACTGAAGACTATGAAGTCAAACGGGGTCACCCTCTTCAGGGGTCCTGCTCACGTTTAGTGTTCCCCCTTTTACTCTTAATTGAAGCTCAGTCCAAAAACAACATTGTTGATTATCTGCACAAATGTATTGTGTCTTCGGTTTGCTTGTCAGTAGAATTTAGGAAAAACTACGAGCCTGATTTTCATTAAACTTGGTGGAAATGTGTAGCATGGGTCAAGGAAGAACCCATCACTTTAATTTGAGATGGGGCAAGTCCTTGGTGCCTTCTTAGTCTGTATGTGTTAGTGCTGAAACTGTGAGCGAATTAATAAGTAGATACAACAAATGAATCAACATTTTATCATTTAAAAATCTTTTTAGTTTTTAATCAGTCAAAAATGCCAAACATTCAGTGCCAGCTGCTTTTCTGTTTTTTTACTGGGTGTACCCTGGATTATATGTATTAATGTCATTACCACAATACATGTGCTTCAGTATAAATATCACAATCTGACCAGCCACAAACTAAAAGAAAAGATAGTATATAGTGATTTAATGTTCCAGTCTCAGAAGCAGCACAGAAATACCCACATTGTAAATTGTAACATCTTTGTTTAAAAGGTTTAATAACAAGCATTGCAACAAACATGGCATAAGAACAACGCATGTTTAGAAAAATATATCTGCACATGTATTTTTCAGAATACGCTCTACATTCACTTAACCTCTACTCGATATTAAACATTTACAATTTAAGAGTAATAGTTTCACGATAGTCACGGGAGAAAACGCACAGTCAGATTCCTCGAAATAATGTTTAGGATCGACTTGAACCGGAAACTACCAGTGTCCTTATTTTGGAACTGATGGTTTGTCCCCAGTTTGACTCGAATAGATGAAAGTACGACATGGACAATCAACGACCACACCGACTCTTACCTGACGATGCATAGTGATGAAACTTGTCTTATTTGCCAAATTATTGATGCTTACTTGGTTGTTTTTAAAATGTTGAATACCACGTTCTACATAAAATTGGTATATGGTAGAAAGAAGATTGTGTTTTAGGTTTCCCCAAAACATCACCAGTACATAATGCCGATGATCCACCCGTCAAACTAGATGCAACCTCTTAATTTACTTCCAGACTCTGATAATGCCCCAAAAAAACAAAAGGTAATGCTGAATAAGTGAGTTTGAGTAAAAGAAGGTTTGGACATGTGTGTCGTGGTGGTGTCTCCGTAGCTTAAACACTGCTTCTGCTGAGTCTTTGGTGCAGGCCCCTGTTTGCATTGTGGCTCCATCCGAGTGTCTCCGAGGAGACGGGCCCGAAGAGCCGCTCAGTATCCTGCTGGATAGCCTCCTTTCCTGGGGTCGGACTCGGCACAGAGACGCTCGCCCTGCCGCGCCACCGCTTGGACCACGGAGTCCGGCGTCGGCAGCAGCTGAGTTACATGGTTCTTCTGCACCAGACCCTCCAGGACACTCTGCCATGGTATTAGCATCACACATGCACAAACATACATAAATATATTAGATATATATATTATATATATATATTAGATATATAATATCTAATATAGATATAGATATTATATATATATTAAATGTATATAAATATATTATATATATATATAAGATTATTGAATACAATCTCAGAGACTAAAGACAAATAAATACTTATTAATGAAACCAAAAACAAACGTGTTAAGCAGTCCTGTAGTGAAACGAGTAGCCTGTGTATTGACTCTAACAGCTGTTAGAAGTCTGTAAGAGGAACCATATGTTCCAGATGTTGTTTTGCACCATACGTCTTCATGTGTGACCCACCTTTTCAAAGCCCAGCTCCACCACGGTCATATTTGGGTTGAGCTGATTGTGAACTCGCGGCTCTGTCACAGCTTTCCTGAGGTCATAGTTGAAGAACAACGAGTTCAGGATTACCTGTTTCAGCCAGAAAGAAATGCATTTAGTTTCTAATCCTGCCGGATGGAGACGATGCGAGTAAATGAATCTGATTTACTAAGGCGGTGGCGGTGGTGATTTTTGTACCCCCCGACGCTCCCACAACCATTTTCACTTTGTTGTCTTTGTCAAAGATGATCGTAGGACACATGGAAGACAGAGGCCGCTTGCCTGCAACAGATAAACAGACGGTGGCTGCGACTGCTTAACTGATAGAAGTAAACAGTATAATGGTCCACGTTCAGAATTTGCACAGCTAAAAACTGCCACGTTGATTTAACACTTATTTAAAAATGTAATTAAAGAAACAATAGTGAGTCACAGTGGGCGGATGCTGTTATTGAGCTAAAACTATCAGAGTTTCTGAAAACAACCAATGCAGGAACAAGTGAACGGCTGGTTGCTGCATCACCTCTTCATCCTCACTCGAGGAAGGGGCATCCTCTTTGTCATTGCTCTCCATCGACAGACATGTGACCAAACGTCATAACCTAAACTGAGAGTTCTAGTAATACAAGTGTCCAGCCACACCTGGTTGAATGAAATTGTTTGGTGATGGCGGAATTCCGAACCCGTTGGTCATGTACGGAGAGCTGAAGTCATCCATCTCGTCGTTAAAAAGGATTCCAGTTGATCGAGACATGACTTTGGAACCAAAGCTGGAGAAATAAAAACAGCTTTTTATTGAGTGATCGATAATCAGCGATCACTTCAGGAGATGTTTCTCTGAAAGTTGACTTTTCTTACTATAAATTAATGGTGCTGGTGGCTGCCACGGCGCTTCCGTCCTCAGCAATGACCGACAGGTGAGCCGTGCCGTGGTTGTCCGGGACAAAGTAGTCTGGCTCGTAGTAGCTGTCTGGGTGGGTGGTGTCGTCTGTAATTTTACTCCTTATGTCATCAGCAAAGAAGTCTGAGGTCATGTTTAGAATGAACTGAGGGGAGCAAACAAGTCCAAGAGGAGAAGTTCACGTGAAAATGATGAATGGTAAACAATAGATGAGCACTCTTCCTGGCCTTTGTAACAATACAGAAAACACTCCCTTAATCTTCTCCAATCAGGGCTGAATAAAGGCTTTTTTACACCAACACCTATAGAATTGCCCAGTGGCTAGCAGGAAGCAGCTGCGGTCATCCAGAGTGTACAGTAAAGCTCCAAAGTTAAGGTCCGACGTGTAATATTAATAACATGAAGTCTTACATCGGTGATGTTGAGATAACGTGGGTCCCCTAGGCGGCTCCTTTTGGCATAAGCGAACCGGAAAGCCTCTAGGATGCGATGGTACGTCAGTCTTTTTCTCGGCTGTAGAAACACTTGTGCCTGTGAAGTTGTACCCTGCAAAATATCCAAGGGAAAACCATTTTATTTGTTTAATCAGGTCATGAGCCTTCAGCATCACTGTTGCAGGTCATTAAACTGAATTCTCAATTAAAATAACACAAAAGTGTTCCGCAATGTCAATATGGAATCGTGTTCCTTCAGATTAATTTATGAACACATTAAATCGTGTCCCTCATCTGAAATGAATGATGCCACTTTATATTTAAAGCATGACTAAAGAGTCTCTGCCGGAGAAGACGGGCTGTTGATGGTGAATTATATTTGGCAAACAGAAGTGAGTCGCCGCTCTGTTTTCTGCCTCCCAAACGGGCGGAGAAACAATCCAGGGACGACCTGGGGGAAACCAGACATCCTTTTCTGCCCCATGGCTGCACAACATGGCCGGGCTGCCTACCGTCCACTATGTTGAGTATGAGTGCCAGCACGGGGCCACTGGACGGGGCGTCGGGGACATGCATAGTGTACTCCCCAACCTTCACCTTCAGAGGGTTCTCGTTCAGCACAGGCTGGTACTCCAACAAGTCATCCAGGGAGATGATGCCTCCTGCAACCAGTACAGTGGTGTGAATTAAAAATGAGAAATAGTGCTCTAATTTAATGATTCAAGTCTTGAAATAATAAATAGTTTTTAGCTCTGTAGTGTGCAGTTTGGTTATTCGTGTATTCACGATTTCTTAATACAACAATGAGCAAAAACACAACGTAACACCTGCCGCCTGGATATCCTCGACGATGCGTCGTGCCATCGACCCGTTGTAAAACACATCCGGACCCTCTTCTGCTATTCTTTGGTACGTGTCCGCCAGCCTTGGAAATCTAACGATGTCGTTTTCCTTCAGTATGTTTTTTTGAGAATCACAAAACACCTCACTGGAAGAGAATAAAGAAAAAGTAGAAACGCTGTTAAATTGTTAGAGCATGTAGAAAATGAGAGCCGCTACTCGTGTGTGTGTCCATCGAATGGGAAGCGGCCATGGATATGTATATTAATTATTATTAATTGTGAATCGACTTTGCTGCCAATGTGCTCCAGTGGCCACTCGCAGTACTGCAGATAAAACATCCACTGCAGAATCTCTGAAAGCAATTTATACACAAATGAATGGCCTCCATCTTAAAGTCCAGTCTCCAGTTCTTGTAATACATCCAGAAGGTTAGCTTAAAAATACCTCACTATTCATTTTATGTTGTCGGCCTAAATGATTGCACTACACTCAGTCACTAGTGAAAGCAGCAGAGGTATTGAAGCCACCGTTCTGTGAAACTCTTCACCCTCACCACATGTTGGCATCTCCTTGAATTGAATCTCTGCTCCTGGAGATGGCGTGAGCCAAAGATGTTCCGATAGGAAAGCCGTCTCGAGCCAAAGCAATGCTGGGCTGGAACAGGTCCTTCCAGGGCAGCCTGCCATGCCTCCTGTGGGCCATCTCGTAACCACGGATCTCCCCGGGAATAGCTATGGACAATCCACCTGTGGAAACAACACAGCCACTATTTTTTAATTCCCTAACTCTTCTTTCTGGTCCCTGTAGGATCAGAATAGTAAGAGACAACTAAACAGCTATGGATCCAGTTTTCTGCACATACAGATTTAGTTTTGTTTATGATTATGTGACCAGCAGCAGACGCAGGGAGAAAATATAACAAAGTTGTTCACATTCGAGAGGAGCTGGATGGATAGATTTGAGACTAGAATATTTATCCTCTCTAGCTCTACAACCTTAGAGTCGAGTTTCAGTAGCTGCAACAGCTTTCCATAACACAGTGAATCTGTTTCTCCTCTGGGAAATACTCCAGCAGGTCAGGGCTACCTGTACGAGAAAGCTCGGTGTTGTTGCCAAACATGTCCTCAGTGGCGTTCATGGGCGCCGTCTCCCTCGCATCGATGGTCTCCACCTTCCCTGTTGAGCAGAAAATGAGGACAGATTTTCAGATGGTGTTTTTGTTCAGTTATCATCTGTTGAGAAGTTGTAACTCACCCGTGGACGCGTCATAGATGACGAAGAAGAGCCCTCCTCCGATGCCCATGCTGTGAGCGTTCAAAAGGCCGACGCATAGCAAGGCAGCGATTGACGCGTCCACGGCTGAACCGTTCTTCTTCAAAATGTCCCTGAAAAGACAAGAACACACTTGGTGGAAGTCGCCACACACACACACACACACGCACAGAACACTGTTTGTCACGTTTGGAAAGCCGCAGTCTGAGCGTGTCGGTCTTCTCACCTCCCGACTTCTGAACACTTCCCAGCATCAGCAGCCACGGCAGCCTTTGAGTAGAAGTGGTCCAAGGAGGGAGGGGTGTTTTTCTTCCCCGAGCCCATGAACACCCCCAGGAACAGGCTCACTGCCGCCACCAGAAGGACCACCAGACCAGCAATCAGGGACTTCCCAACCATCTTCCTGCCCAGGAAAATCCACACACCTCACAGTCGGGCAGAATCCTCTGGCTCAGAACAAGTGTCCTGTCTCCAAACGGCACCGAGCATTTTCAGAGCCAAATCTTAACACAAATAAAACGTGTGAAAAAGGTGCATCGTATTTTTCTCCGGTCACGGAGGGAGAGCAGGAGGTTCACTCACCTTTGGTGTACTGCACAGACCGATGGAAAAGATGAGACAAAAAGAAGGGAGAAGAGGGGAGTCGGCCATTCAGCTGATTCTGTGTGTGTCAGCAGCGGTGACGAGGTGTTTATTATGACCAGCGTCACTCATTGGTGATGATGTGAACATGACGTGTCATCTCAGCTCAGACGCCACACTGGATAATAAGCATGTGCTGTATTTGAACATGTTTTTTTAAAGTAACAGGCAGAACAATAGACTAATACTCTCAAGATGACGCTGCACATTGTTGCGCTCTGCTAGTACTTTGTTTTTGTTTCTTTATTCATCCTTTATTAATTTCTTCAAACTTTTGAACATCCGACATGGGCTTTTTCTGCTTCGGGAGGTTCCTGAATTAAATGACCTGGAAGTATCAAGTGGCAGCCATGATAAAGAGCTGGATAGATTCTCTAAATGCTAAGAAAGGCGCTTCAAGGCTTCTTTTCTTATCTCCTTCAGCCTACTGTACCGTGGATCATCCTTCACCAAATCAAATGAGTTACTGCGTTCCCTCAATTCCTTGAATGTTGAATGTAATAGCGGTCGGATTCCTCAGCACGTAATTATAATTCTCCTTCACCTTTCCTTGATCCCCGATGTTTTCCATAGAGGTCGAGGAAAAGTGGTTAGAAATAGACAGGATGTTATTATTTATTTTTTATTCGACCATAGCCATAAATCAAAAGATACATAGAGGAAGATGGGGATGGGGGCAAAGGTCATGTCAGCTTGTGTAACGTTCAAGCTCTTGGCAACATTAGCCAGGAAGCACTAAGTTTAAAAATTCTTGCACGTTCTATTCATCTTTTTAAATGATCGATGCTTTCTTTTCCTCACTTTGGAGAGAAACTCTTTGAGTTTTTCTTTCCAGTCCTCTATAACCTTCCGTTTCACGCTGATATCTGGCCGGCTATGCCAACGTGAAGGTGAGAGTGATCTGTGTACCGATGCCAGCAGCATTCATCCCCGATTCAGGGCTCCGTGTGATTGGCTCAGCCGGCAGCGTTGCCAGGCTCGGTAGGCGTGGGACAGTCTATCTGGCGTAATCCTCAGGCGTCCTCTGAGCATTTGAGATGGTCCACGCCTGAATCATCGGTATCAGGAGTTTCTGTGGACCCTCACCTAATCCTGTGCTCTCCTGTTTCTGGGCCACTTTGTTAAAGCGCTGTCAAAGGAGTCTGTGGGCTGCTGCTGCTGTGATTGTGTCTAAATTTAATCAGGATTATCCAGTTCTGAATCTCCCAGGTTCACAGCCGCTCCAAAAAGGGGGATTTATTTAATGGACAGAGCTGATTTATAGCGGAAGACGACAATTACATATCTGTTTGTTGCAGATCACAAAAGCCTTCCATGAAACTGTCACTACATGCTAATGAAATATTAGCTGAAGCTTGTTCATATTTCTATGTCAGCTAGAAGTATACATCATTCATTTAGACTTTTCTGGGAGGGGTACAGTCCTACCCAGATCTCCCTCCAGGTGTCTTCACACAATGAAGGGGAAGGCTTGTCTGTGCCGATGTAATCAAATCACACACTGCTGTTGTTCCTCTGGCAGGTGAAATCCAGCCTGCGGAAACACTGAGAAGAAGGTGACATCTCGTGTTTAATGGGTGGCTAAAGTCCTTTGATTATACAAAGTCACAGACAGACAGTGTTGTGGTTCATGGTCAGCACATTAAGCCCTAAACTAGGGGGACACCCCTGTTGCAATGTGTTGCTGCTCACGGTTGCTCTCCATGATTTGTGTGCTATCTTGAGATTGTTGATTTTGTTTCCTTTTGTTTTTTCAATATCTTACTGACCTATGTTGGAACCTTGGTGCCTTTCACTGAATTGGTTTTAGAGCATCTTGCCAAAAGAATGCTGTTGAATCTAAGCCAGCTGGCTAGTCTGACCACATTTACAGATTAAGTTTACATGAGGGTAAACATCACAATGTTGGAGATGTAAATAAAGAAAATGAGAACATCTACGTATCGACTTATTTTAGGAGGCACAAAGTTAAAACTGATTATCAAAGTTATCTAGCAATGACGTTTCAGATTCACGTCTCCTGTGGGCCGAGCACGTAGGAGAACTACCAGTGTTTGTTTGTCTGTTGTGGGCTTCTGCAGGAACACAAAGACATATTTTTAAAGAATGGTCCGAATTAAAGCAGCAGAGGCCGAGATATTTTTACTTAAAGTCCCCAGTTTGAGTCGAGTTCCTAAGAACTAGGATCATTCAATCCCCACAATGCAGCCCAGTCCTAAAGGACTACGTCTTTCAAACCTCCAGTTTTTAACAAAAGTTTTCTTTCGCAATGTTGAAGTCTCAAGCATACACTGAGATAACTCTGATGATCTCTTCCGGGCTGTTTTTCTCCCTCCAGAGCCACAGAGGATGTCATACAGCCTTGTGCAGGCTCAGTATACCTCCTTCATCACACTCAGACTCTTCCAAATGTTACGCCGAAGAGGATCCCAGATCGGGGGATGGGAAAATATACAGTAGTCAGAGTCCAGGGAGGAAACAGTGGAGCAGCTAGGGGACAACTTAATAAGAGAGCATCATCCCCCAGACTCAACTCGGAAAATAAGATCAAATCAGAATCAATGTCCTTCAACCACAATGATGGGGCCTACAAATGAAAACCTCCATTAAATAAGACTGAATAAGAAGAAAAGCTATGTTTATGTGTACATGCTACTGTGGAAGGAAAATGTGAATAGAGGTGGTATAATTATTTACGCCTTTAAATACTAAAGTACGTTTTATGGGTTATATATCCCACTAGATAGCAGTTAAATATCTGTCTTGGCATGAACTGTTAGAATGAAAAACATGTTGCTTGAAGAGGGTCAAGCAGCCCTAGAACCAGTTATTGGTGACCTGGCACAGGTCCCTAACTGACCGTTAGACCAATAGGAACAGAAGTCAACAAGCCACAACGGTCCGGTAAGGGGAATGTGTTTTTAGTTTCCGGCGGAAAGATGTAGAGACCGGTAACCAGTGAAGAGAGCGGAGGAGTAGAGTAGTGTGGGTGAATTTCGGGAGGCTGAAGACCAGTCCAGATGCTGCATTCTGGATGAGCTGCAGAGGTCGGATGGCCTGAGCAGGTCGACCTGCCAGGAGGGAGTTACAGAAGTCTAGGGGTGAAATGACCAGAGCCTGGACCAGAACCTGTGCCGCCTTCTGAGTAAGAAGAGAACGGATTCTCCTGATGTTCCGCAGCATGTACCTACAGGAACGTGTTGTCGCAGGAGAGTTGACTGTTGACTGTCACCCCGAGGCTCCTGGCAGTCGGGGTCGGGGCTAACAGAGTGGTTGGAAGTGGTCGTCAGGTCATGGGTGGGAGAGCCTTCCCCTGGAAGGAAAAGTAGTTCAGTTTTGTCGGGGTTGATTTTCAGGTGGTGTGCAGACATCCACTGAGAGATTTCCGTCAGACAGGCAGAGATGCGTGCTGCTACCTGTGTTTCCGATTGGGGAAACGAGAGGATCAGTTGGGTGTCATCAGCATAGCTATGGTAGGAGAAGCCATGCCAACGAATGACAGAGCCGAGAGAATTAGTGTCCATAACTAAGGGACATAACTCTGTCCTTGAGAAGCCTCGGTCTGGTTAACTTAAACGAACGTGAGTGGTGGCCTTTGAGGAAAGTGGGAGTTAAAGTTGCGGACCAGTGTCTACATCTGATATCTCATGTAGAAAGAAATATCATCGCATGTTGTGTGCTTTGTCATTTTGTTGTTAGTTTTTGTCATGCCATCTTTCTGAACCGGAGACTCAACTCTTGTTTGCCCGTGCGAATACAATCTACAATCTAGAGTGACCTGAACATTGATCCATCCTCTCTCGTGTTCTGCGGGGATTCGATTCCTGAAGTCCAGGAGTGAGTTCGCGTGGACACTCGCACTTAGTCAGATAAGAAGAAGTAAATGAGTTTATCTAGCTTCAAGATTGTAATAAGAATCAAGTCGGAAGGAAGAGAATAATCTATCCACAACACTACAGTTGCATTCAATTTCCTAAAGTGCAGAAGACGTTGTTGTGATGCATTTTAGCTGCGAGCCGTCTCTTGTGTCGCAGGATGCATATTCAACCCTCCCATCATTCACCCTCTAGCTCCCATCCACTGATTCACATGACGGAAACACACTGTGGGGCATGGATGTAGTTCAAAGAATAAAAGTGCAAACAGGATTTGACAGTCTGTGCAATGACTAAACGACAACCGAATTGCCAAAAGAGAAATTCGAAGGACAAAGCATAAACTATTGGGCACCTGGATTAGTACGAAACAAGCGACTTAAGCATTGTTTATATCACTGTGCATTTGTCACATGGGTGTCTAATATACAACAACACTGGCATCTTGTTGCTCCTCTCTCTCCCTTGTAACATCTCACAGAGTAGAATTTCGACCCGAGATGCGTAGCAGGCTTCTGATTGGTCGGATGCTCCACGCTGATCAAACCCAAACAGCAGGGTAAAGCAGAGGCAGACGGGGGATCCGTGTTGCCAGGTCCGCGGTTTCCCCGCGGAATTGGGCTACTTTTGAAGTGTTGCCGCGGGTTGAATTGTTTGTCCGCTGGTTCGGGTAGACCTATTTTGCATGCAAATTACTTGAATATCTTTAAATAAAAATCCATATTTTAAATGAAATAATTTATTTATACCCAAATCCTACCAAACTGACTCCAGATCAGCACGTACACACATGGACATGGAATTTAAAAGCAGTGTATATGGTTTGGCACGGGCATATTTTGAGTTCTGATATTGGGCTGGTTTTATTGGCCATTGGGCTGGTTTTGTCACACAGACCTGGCAACCCTGCGGGGGATGAAGCATCCTCTTCATCCGAGATCAACAGACGTAGACAACGGTGGGAGGGGGGAATACAAAAATAGCAGTGTGTGCCGTGTGCATGTGAGAGTGTTGATAAATTAGCCTGTCGGGGTTCTGCGCCGGATCCACGCAGCTACGCAGCACCAGACTACTCGGCGCCGTTTTCCACTCTCCACCACCGAGCAGTGTTGCCAGGTCCGCGGGTTTCCCGCGGAATTGGGCTACTTTTGAAGTGTTGCCGCGGGTTGAATTTTTTGTCCGCTGCTTCGGGTAGACCTATTTTGCATGCAAATTACATGAATATCTTTAAATAAAAATCCATATTTTAAATGAAATAATTTATTTATACCCAAATCCTACCAAACTGACTCCAGATCAGCACGTACACACATGGACATGGACTTTAAAAGCAGTGTATATGGTTTGGCACGGGCATATTTTGAGTTCTGATATTGGGCTGGGTTTTGATTGGCCATTGGGCTGGTTTTGTCACACAGACCTGGCAACCCTGCCACCGAGGAGCATCTAAAAGAAACGGTGTCTGACCGACCATGGGTTCGTCCTCCAGGTGATATTGTCTGAGCTGTAAAAACAAAGGCATCTGTAGAAAAACAACACGATGGGCTCCAGACTGAGCAGGCAGAGCAGCCTGGACAGTGACGATTTCTCCAAAAAGCGACGCAAGCTTCTCGATGGCTCCGGAGAGAGCGACAGGACCAGCCGAGGCGGCGGCGGCGACTTTCTGTTTGCACTGATGTTGAAAACAGATAAACTGCCTGGGATGCTGCGGAGGACCAACCACAGCCCGTACATCAGGCGAGTGGCGTGGATCAAAGACATCCAGAAGCTACTCCGCGATCGCAGGACGGAGCAGGCGACCGACGTGCTCCGATTACTGAGGAAGGTAAGAGAGAGGAAGCCGCGCACAGCTCGGCCTCATGGAGACCTGTTTACGTCCTATACTTCTGCGAGCCAGCGTTGATGCTCCCGCAGCCACACACTCAAAACACCCCGACGCAACTGATGAGAACAAGCAGGAGATGTTCGTGTGTGTGTGAATGCACTTTGATGTGTGTTGCACGTCCGACATATTATAGTTCCACATGTGCTTTAATGCCCTCCTGCATGCTCTGCTCATCACCCCTGGCCTCTGGCCTCGGACCCCAGCTCTCCTCACCCCTCTATTCCCCCTCGAGGTCACTCTGCATGCAATGGCCTCGCTGCTGCTGCCCCTTCCGGAGGCATTTGTGTTTATAGAAAGTAGGCCACTGGCTGAGAGTTGCACCTGTGATCCACGATTTCAGTGGCAGACAGTTTGTGACTCGCCACATTGTTCACTCTCAGTGAGAGTGAACGTGATCCATGTTGTCATTTGATTTGACGCAACGACTGACACTTAAATTAAGAAATGGCCAACCAACAAACGGCCATTGCATTATCATAAATGTCATTGCCTGTGGATGGGATCTGGACATATATACATATACATGTATGTATATATATATGCATGTATGTAGTATGTGTATGTATGTATATATATATATATATATATACTAATGCAAATTCAACGAACACAAATAGAGCCTTTATCCCCTCCTTTACCATTATTTCTACATCTGTCTTTATTTCTTTCACTGTCCAGAGTCTCGCCTCTCCTTTGGCTCTCCATCCCTCTCCACTACAAATGTCTCTCTCTCTCTCTCTCTATATATATATATATATGTCTCTCGCTCTCTCTCTGTTTCTATGTCTCTCTCTCTGGTTCTCTCTGTCTCTCTCTCTCGCTCTCTGTCTCTCTCTCTCTTTCTCTCGCTCTTTTTCTCTCGGTAATGGCCCGAACTCCAGCTTAAACAATGTAAGCCCTGGAGTCCTGTGTTCCACCACACAAAATAGTATTCTTCTCCTAAAGTTTTTATTAACTCTGGGCCTATAAAAATGTCACAGAAATCAAACTTAGAGAATGCTGTCATCTCTTTGATATTGTCTTTGTTGTGCACGTGCTAATCATGTGAAATGCATGTGATGTAAGTAATCCTTCCTGAAAATCACTGAATGTTTTGGGGCTTTTTGGCTGAGGAAAATTTCTAAAACCACCTCCCAAAACCACGGTAGTTTTATGAGCTCTAGTAGCAGTATATTGAATGTAGTCTTGACCGTGGCAGTACTTATAATTAGGTAATGTTGTATTCGTGACCTAGAATAGGTTACAAAAAGTCCAGCTCCACTCTAAAGAGTAACGGATGTTGGATCTTAATCAAGATATTTGTTTTCATAACCTTCTTTTCACCAGCTGTAACATTAAACATGTGTATTTTTTTAAAATACGTAGGTGCATCGAAGATGTGACGGCGACCTTGTCGATCTCATTTGTTTGCTCGCCCTCAGGTCCCCATCTGTCTTTTAGCTGTCGGCCAATCCTGTGTTAATTACCTTGAAGCCTTCACACAGGAGAGAGTGGAACCTCCTTAATCAAGCCGAGGAGATAAACTGGCTGGCCTCGGCTCCCCGACAGCCACGTCACAGGGGACACGGGCTCGCTCCGTCTAGATGAGCTCCACTTTTATTAAAATACGCCTTACTTTATCTTTACTCGCAGCAGATATCTGAGAGCCTGTTCCCCGAATTCAAAAGAGTTTGCGGCGGATTTAATTGGTGTGTGTAACAGGGAGCTCTGCTCCAGATACGGGAAGGATTCATGTCTTCACGCCTCATACGGGAAGGATTCATGTCTTCACGCCTCGCTCGTACATGATAATTGATCGTGTCTAAACTCAGGAGAGAGATATTTTTATACTTTGTTTCTCAGAGGACATAAAACAGCTTCTCCCCTGCTTGGGTTCCGTCTGTTTACTGTTGCCCGAGTGAGAAGGGGAGCCAGGAACGTGGAGCTGCCAGCCTCCCACTCAAACTGTCTAGTGCAATCAATGCCGATTGTCTTCGCGAGACAGGAATGAATGTGTGTGCGTCTGGATGCAGGTGTGTGCCCGTCTCTAAGGCTTGCTCCTCTCATTAACGTCTCATCGTTTGCCTCGTTGGGACCTTGGGGAAGGACGAGTTGATGAAGGCATGATTACAGTTCAGATCACACAGTTTGATTTGTTTTTTTCAACAGAAAATCCTTTTGGATTTGTCATATTTGTACGTCAGCTGCGATGACAGCTGTACGCTCTGACCTCTTTGCAGATGTATTCATGTGCTGCACAAACTTTTAAATATAATTTATTCCCATTGCCGTATTTCTGTTGATAAAAAAATTTGAAAATCAAGATTCGTGGTTGGAGATACAGTAGACATGTGCTTTGAAAATAACATTCAGCCAGGGGATTGAATGCATTTTTTTGATTTTCAAAGAGGATATGGTAAGATCAGGGATAGTTGAACAGTCTCATCATAGTTAAGTCTGCATATTCCTTATTAAAGTATGGGGAGATTACCTCACAAAGAACAGTTGGTGCTGAGTCTTGTAGGATGTGTGCCAAAACGCAGCGTTCCTTGTGATTCCCCCTTAGATCTCACATTCCTACTGATAAAAAAAAAGCTCCCGTCTCCTTTAATGAATATTTAAAACAACACACTTCTTTTATCTTTTCATCTCGGGTCAAATTACCCACGACACAGCAGGGTCACTCTTTTAGAAACCTGATTCTAATAATTGCAGGATGTTTTTTTATTACTGCACCTTGCTGTGATTGTGACGCATCTCCTCGTGTCTGCTTTGGTAGGATCTTGGTTTGGAAGGCAACTCGCTCAATGACATCTTATACAAAAACGCCGCCTTCCTCAACCTGGTGGACCCGATCTCACACGAGCTGCTGCTCAGCCTGGCTCGAGAGATGCAGTGTCCTAAGAAGGTCAGTTCACTTTGTTCCACCTCTGCGTAACACTTGCAGAGTATCCACAGAGATCCAGCTCCAAATTGGTATTCTGCAAAACAAAGCCTTCTTCTAAAAATACTCCCCTGAAAGTTTGCTTCCGTTGAGTTAGAAAAATGATATCCAATCTGAGGATGGCATCGACTTGCATCTCTACAGACGGATGGTTAAAAGAAAACCTGCAGACACATGTTGGCCTACTTATGCCTCCTATCCTTCTGCTATTTTGTTCAATGCACTTTGATAAATGTATCATTGGGATCGCCTAACTAAATACTCATTTAACCAGAGTTACTTAAACAGGACATGTCATAGTAATTTAAAAATGCATACTTGTAGTCTCTCTTTTTAAGTCCCCCAATCTGAAAAATGCTCAGTCTGTTCTGGCTTGCTACGAAGAATCAACGGTGAATATTTAATTATTTGTATGTAGCCAATGGCCACCAGCATGAACTAGAATTACCCTTGTTTCCCAGTGGCTGTGTTGAGTCTTAC
The DNA here is from genome assembly GCF_029220125.1 of Pseudoliparis swirei. NCBI lineage: Eukaryota > Metazoa > Chordata > Actinopteri > Perciformes > Liparidae > Pseudoliparis > Pseudoliparis swirei. The sequence continues at coordinate 8,302,685 of NC_079394.1, forward strand.
CTCTCCTGTGTAATTCCTGTATTTCCCCCACCGAAGCACGCCGCATGTGATTAGATTGTCTCGCTCCAACAAGGCTGGTAAATTGTGTTTTGTTTAGGAGTAGCTCAAGGCACGACAAATAATAACAAAGTGTTCTGCTCTCATGAAAGATCTTAAAGTTACAAGCCGGTGCTTTTTAGAGCATTAGGGAAACGTAAAGGCCTGAAAGTGTGAAATAATGAATAGCAAAGATGTTTCCCCTTGACCATGAATCTCATTTTGAAAGCGGCTGTGTCACTACTGTTGATCTCTTTGTTCTGCACACCATTGTTATTGTCTTTCTGCACTGTTCTACAGGATGCAGACACCAGAAAGTCTTCTGATAAGATTTGCAGACAGCTGATCTACCATCTGACCCCACACTCAAAGTGGCTGAGGCAGAGCATGTCCAGACGGAAATCCCAGGCCTGGTAAGCCCGTCTGTCCAGACATCCAGTCTGTAATAAATCTGCAGCTACGCACAACGGTGAGCAAGACTCGGCTCCGTGTCAAGCTGGAGAGAGTTCCATCTTTGTCGCTGTCAGTGAACTAGGACGAAGCTGGCCGGAGGCTGACCTCGTGGAGACGCCATGGCAACTGCAGCTGTCCGTCATATTTAATTTTCAAGTGCCATGGTCCGTGCAGTGGATGCACATTGCGATTGGCCTCATAGCAACAAATATTTTCATCTGTTTGCTGAAGAATAGCTCGGAAGGTTGTGTTATAATGTAATAATACTCCTCTCGATAAAAGACTGGATTAATTTAGCTAGATAATTAGCCTGTGCACCAAGACAGGTTTATTCATGAACCGGCTATCATAAATGATTTCTCATGTAATTGCTCATTTTACAGCCGACTAGAAGCTGCATATTATGCAGTAATTTGCCGAGGGTAAAAATAATCTCAGGATTGAGGAGGAGACAATGGGAACACAGTGAGATGAGAGCGGTTCATTGTGTCTGAGTCTGTGGTATCGACATGCAGTATCAGAAGACAGGAAATATGTATTTGCGAGGATCTGGCAGTCCTCTATGTGAAGCTGAACATGCAGGGATTTATTGTGCTCATTAAATCAGCCCAGAAGAAGAAAGACACAGGATTTAACTGACTCTCATAGCATCTCTGAAAATGTGCAGATGTGTAGATCCCTATCTGAGGGGCTTTTCTTTCTTTTTATACTTAGTCATGCTGTTGGCTTCATGAACACACACAGAGAGAGAGAGAGACGGAGAGAGAGCGAGACTCTGACACTGGCTGAGACAGCAGGAGCAACATGAATCATTAAAACAGAAATCCACCCTAAAACAGAATATTAATAGCCTACAGAAGATACTGGAAGCTCTGACGGCTTCGCCTGTCGTTAGCTAAGAAATACTTGTCGCATATAGAAAGAGACGAGACGGCCAGACTGCCGCGTACTGTGAGACGAGAGAGACTTCTCCAAAAATCTGTCTACCAGCAACTCTAAAGCTCACTAAATAACACAAATATCAGATTTGATCTGTTTTCTACTTTCAGATAGAGGCAGGCTGCTGTTTGCCCCCGTATCCAGTCTTTGTGCTAAGCTAACTGTCTCCTGACTGCAGACTCATACTTAGCGCATAGACATGAGAGTGGTATCCATCTCCTCATCTAATTCTCTGCAAACAAAAGTGATTCAGCGTAGTTCCCAAAATATTGAATTATTACTTAATCAAATAAGGATTTAAATGTTCCCATTTAGAAGAAAAGCATCACAAATTATTTGTTTTAGGGTGGATTTTATCTCCCTTTAACTTCCATCTTTGTTCAGCTGCAGGCAAACTGTCCTCATCTGTATAAAAATGCAGCAATCCCACCTCTGAGAGATTTCTGCATTCTCAGAGGAAACAGCAACGGCTCAGTCCATTGTAATGCCCCCGGATTATTCATTCCTTCATTATCCAGCATATGCGCTGAACACCAGCAGTTCTACAGAGTGCAAACACATTTATAACTGAAATGACAGAGTAAATTAATGTCTGAATCTCACTAATCACGTTAATCTATCTAACTAGTTTATTTGGGTTTTGATACAAATGTTTTATGTTTTCCACATTAAATGAGAGAGCTTTTTTCCTCTTCAATTTTCATGCCACTATCTTCCTGTTACATCAGTCTTTTCTAACCTTGTAATTCTTTTGTTCCTTTGTTATCCAAACGCTCCAAAACTAAATAACCAAAAATATCCTTTCATAGCCACTGCATTTTTGTTTCCACATCACCTGTTCTTAAATTCAATAATAATCATTATGTTGTGCATTGTAGCAAAATAGGAATGTTAAAGCGTATTCCCCATTCGTAAATTTACTGAGTGATTCAGCTTCAGGAAAATACAGAAAGGAAAAGGTGGTCAGCCCAGTTCCTCCAGTTATGTTTTTGACCAAAACATCGATCAAACAAACAGATATAAGGGAGAGAATTATGTGCAGGAACTATCTTTTTTGTATTGACTGTGAGCTGTGAGGTTGGATTCCCTGCACCATGAAGGACAATGCAGTGTCACTGCAGCACACTACGCGATAGTCTTGCGTATATAATGCATCATTAAATTAATGGAAAATATACATGAAATGTCAGTGAGCAGATGTGGTTCGACTGGTCATCTTGTGCCTCTCCTGTACAGTTGAGCTTCAGCCATCAGAGGGCAAAAATGAGTAATAGGGCAAACCGTAAATGACTGCAGAAAACAGAAAGACATCTAAATCTCAATTAGCTTCAGATAGTCAAATTATTCTCGCGTCTAACACACGTAGCAAATAAATGTTTCTGTTTCTGATTCTGATAACACTCCAGTTGTGAATATATATTTAAATAAATAATGAGAGCGATTGCATTTTCTCCGGCTGAATTTAAATGCTGCCTCATTATATGAAATGAATGACACATAGACTAATGAGCCACACGTCGAGACAAGACACGCTGTGCTTTTACACATCACGTTAATTGATTACTTAATGGATTATGGATGGGTATTTATTAAGACTTCATGTTTTTTGCATATAGATTTACTTGCATCCACTATGACTAAAATGTTGATGTATTTCTTGTTAATACTGGCTTCGATTCAGCAGTTCAAGTGGTGCACGGAAGGATTATTTATCTCAACATGCTGCCTATTACATATTTTTCGCAACATATATTAAATGTGATATTTTTTCATACAGATATTGTTGTTTTTTTTTGTTTTTTTCCGTTTTTGGACAGTATCTTAATTTACAAAGTATACATCAGCACAGGTGTAGTATTCAATATATACCATCCAGTCTTTCAAATTAAATAACATTGACACATTTTGGGAGAGTGTACATACAAACAGAGAAATACATCAGACAAGGGAGAGTAGGGAGGGAGAGGGATAGAGGTCGGAGAGGTTTCCTAAACTAGAGCAGCGTTGCAGGGTCATTCATTCATTAGATATGTCTTTTTTAATCTCTTTTTTTTTTTAAAGACGTCCGCTAGAAGTTATTAGTGTTTTCTGGTGTCAGATTAATGTGGAGGAAGGATGAAAGAGGCTTCTGGGGAGGAGGGTGTAGACATCCATTTGTCCTTAGCTTAACAGGATGAGCCTGTCTGACAAAGGAAGGAGTTGTGTGGTTAACACCTATTCACACCTGGAGGGGAGCCTCTGCCAGGCCGCCGCCATGGAGAAAATGAGGATTCTGTCTTATAAAAGGCCAGACAATAGAGATAGGGAGGGCTGTGCTTCACAAGACTTTGAAAAAGATTGACCAGTCTAAATAAATGTCTTATCTCATAGATGTTCTCAACAGCTGCTTAAACTACCTTTAGCCTTGCTTCATGATAGGGTTTTACACTCATTTTTTGTGTTTTATAATGAATATAAATGCTCCAAAGCATGATGTTTGTGCTCTTCAAGCATCACCTGCTTCTAAAACAAAGCAGTCAATGCTGCTCAGGGCGCATCCGTTCTCAAGGGTGCAAAACCCACTGTACGCATGACAGGTGACGGGTACGTCAGTGGGTGTCACAGTAAGTCAGTGGGCACCGGAGGGTGTAAGAATTCCTGATTGAAAGACGGACCTGCTAACCACTGACCCACAGTGGCTCTTCAACACTGTAGATGGGGACCATATGTTTACTGGCTTAGTGTTAATGTACTCTTTAATTCTACTGTGTAGCTTTCACGTTAGCTCTCTGCAATTTGGTATTTCAAGACACAAAAACAGCTTGAATGTAAGTTGAACTCAGTTTAGAGTTATTCTAAAATGTTGCTTCTGCTGAAATATCAACATTTGATATAAAATTTAAAGAAATTCTATCTAGAATTAAAACGTGTGTGATGAAACTTAATTTAAAAGGAGAAGGAGGGGGCGGAGCTTTTCAGAGTAATAGTGAACGTTTTCATCAACACTGGGTTGTTTACTCTTTCTCTAGTTGTAATGACTCTAACAGTCAATTCTCTTTAACACTGTATATTTTACACAAACATGTTTAACTCTGAATATTTACACCAACACTGGGAGCTATTTATTCTCGCTATTGTTGTAATAACTCTGAAAGAGTTTATATACTTTGACACTGAATTTTGAACTCTGGGGAATTAAGTGCGTACTCTGCACATATCACTCCCTACACTCAATGACTGTCATTCACTTTATAAATCACCTCAATGTACTGCGTCACTTTAAAAGAAACATTCATATATAATAGTAAGCAGCCTGCTTAGACAATCCTCTAAATGTGTTATTTTAATAATGGAAAGTGGGTCTAAATGTTTATTCTGCATTGAAATACACACTGATAAACGATCAACTAATCTATTTCAATAACATAATCCTCTCCAAAAGCAGAACAATAGCGTTTCTCAAAGATACTGTATTTGACACTGTTTTATCAAACTCGTGGACAGCTGCAAACCTCTACATGTTACTTCACAACCCGATCAATAGAAACAATGTTTAGTTATGTCGACATGTCAAAATAATGTAATAATGGGGAGCAACAATAATTCATGATACAGCATGTATTGAAGCATTACTTGTGTTTTGTAACCTTATCGTAAAGTGGCAATCAAAGAAGTGCAATAGTTCCTATAAAAAAATAGCAGATAATTTTTACCAAATGTAACCCAAAAAAGTCAACGAGTTTTGGGGACATCTTGGTAACTAAAAAAGAAGCAACGTGTAACCATGACTTCTTTGGTGGAGATAATAACATAATTTCAACAGAGCGTTTCCAAAAGAAGATACTCCTTTCTTTCAGACCTGATGAATATAGTGTCAAAGGAGCTTCTTTTACAACGTAATCTTTTTCTAAAACACATCACAGTTTTATCTCTTGACGTCACGGGTAACGAGGGACAAGAGCTCATGCGCAGAGGAAAATGACAGGACTCAGCGTGAATAACTAAAACTCTCTTTACTGAGGCAAAAGGTTCCAAACAATAGTCACGAAGACAGATGGGTACAGCGACAAGAAGCCCAAGGAACACAGAAATAAAGACAACAATCCAACAGGAGACAAGGGAAAGACAGGCACAATATATAGGGGAGGAAACAGGTGTACGGCATGAGACACTAACGAGACAAGTGGCTGAGGGCAGGTGAAGGGAATGAAACAATCAGAGGAACAGGAGTGGCTGAGGGCAGGTGAAGGGAATTACACAATCAGAGGAACAGGAGTGGCTGAGGGCAGGTGAAGGGAATTACACAATCAAGGAGACAGAGAGGAAGCAGAGGAGACAGAACAGGGCGTTACAGTTGAGCACCAAACAGTCCCGTGTGTCTGACCTTCAGAGCGTTAAGCTCAAGCTGCTGGCTCGTTCGCATGTTTTGGCTCCTCTGTTTACTCGAGTTAATCCCCATGCTGAAGTCTCTGTGTCAGCCTTCCGCTCCATGCCGGCCCAGTCACCCTCTCCTCTACACAGCGCATGAAACACAACATAAAACCAGGGCCTTGTTCCCAAGTTGCGTCCTTTCACCCCACAGCAAACACCTTGACTAGTGTGTGTGTTGCCAAAGAGTCGTCTCACACTCTTTCTCTTCTTTTGTCCTCAACAGTCTCAAGACAACCCTCCAGAAAAATCTGTCCAGTGACTCGGTCGACCTATCGGGCGTGGCCTTGTCCGCCCGCGATGTCCGACAAGTTGCCTTCTACCTCCAAAACAACAGAGACAGCGTGGTGGCCGTGGACGTCAGCTTCACTGAACTCCAGGACGAGAACCTGAAGATTCTCCTGCCTCTTCTCGCATCGTTGCCCAAACTCGGCAACCTGGCGCTCAACGGTAACCGCCTCACCCTGATTATACTCAAAGAGCTCACAGAGTTGCTCAAAGACCCCAAGATGTTCTCCAGCCTGGCCTGGATCGACCTGGGCAACAACGTGGATATTTTCACGATGCCTCAGCCGCTGCTGGTCGCGTTGCGCCGCCGCTGTAGCCTGAAGAGCAGTTTACCGACTATCTACGAGTACACGGCGGGTCAACCCTACTGTTACCACCTGGAGACGTCCATCGAGGAGCCTAGCCTCGAGGAGGAGGAAGAGGCGGATGATGACGAGGATGTCATGGGGAACAAATTTGAGCTGGAGCCGTGGAGTTTAGGGGAAAAGCAGCTCTCCAAAGACTTCACCCTTCACGACTGAGAGGTGAAGGGGTGCTCTCCCTCTGAGGCGCTTTCAACTGTGGTTGAAACGTGGTCCCACAGCACCGTGTTACTACCTCCTTCGTCCACTCGCCCTCACACCACCAGCCCAGTCACCCTTTGAGGCACAAGGGAGACCATTGTCCCGTCCCAACACAGCTACCAGGCTATTCCTAACCATCTCTGAGTTAACCCACACAAGACGAAAAGGGAAGTGACGACGGCAGACTTACTGTGTTGGTGGATGGTGCTCTTGGGAACAAGGTGCGGTTTCATTGGAGGTTGGCTGGAAGAGTTAATGATCCAGTGGTCTCTCTCTCTCTCTCTTTTTCTCTTTCTCAATCTCTCTCTCTCTCTCTCTCTCTCTGATAGTGGCAGCTGAGGAGCCAATCCCAAGGAGATTTAGATCAGTTGGTTGGATGGAGGAGTAGCATCGCGGCGGTGGCTGAAGTGGAACTCGAGTGAGTTTAGAAACACGGGGTCTCTCTGGATTCTCTCCCAGGACTGAGTCTATCTCTGGCAGGCAGGGCCCAGCTCCACATTGTGTGTTCTCTGTTAATCTCTCAACAAAAGCTATGACACAAGTTCAACAGACTATACAGCCGACGAACCGTCACGTGACGCCGGCAAAACTGCTGTCGAGATTTTTTTTCCGTTTTCCCCCCCTTTCCAAATGTCCACTTGTGAATACCCGCGCAGCCCTTGTGTAGATGTAAATGAGGACACACACCATGGTTCTCTTGTGTTTCCACGGGCTATTTTGGTGCACTTTTGGTGAACAAAGCAATCTTAGAAGACAACGGTAGGACTCAACAATGGGTAGCTGTCGCTGATTGTTTTTTGATCGTCACCTCTTTGTAATTGTTGAGCTGTTGTCGTCATCACCGCAGTGTGTCAGTGCATTTGTAACACCACAGCAAAGTGTTAATATGGGACACGGAGCAGTGCTGCCCGCCCTGCTGCCGTTTGTCTCTACAAACATGTTGTCGTTTCCATTTATTGATTGCGTACTTCAGTGGCCCTGTGTTTGTTATGCGACACAGACTGTTATCTCTTGATTATAGTCTGTCTACAGTAGCACATGATTATTAAGTTAGACTGACTGAACACTTTAAGGGGATTTTTTTTTTTTGTATTTCCGTTTCTCCAGCATATACTTTGTGTACTATAACTAGAGATATTTACAAAGCTGAAACAATGCATAACTCTTTAAGGTGAAATTATGTCCATATGGCTCATGATTGTTGAAAGAATCATTGACAAAACACATACCCCCATCATCCAGATATATAATGAATGTTTAAGTGTGTGTGGGTTAAATGTGTTTGTAAAATGTCTGATTACTGCTGTCATTAATTGGGTTGTTGTTTTGGTGTTTCGTCTTGTGTCCGACTCTGTAATTATAATAATGACTCTAACTATGAAACTGAATGCAATGATCTCCTCCTGTAAGCCTAAACAGAAAACAAAGAAACATACACGGCTGAAGGGATTATACAGAAAAACAGGAAATAGTTCAGTCAATGTGAAGTACACTCAGAGCGTACAACCTTCATGTTGAATGTTCCATGTGAATGATGGAGAGCACTGTCCACTTGGTTCCTAGTTTATGTTTCCTGAGTCAATGTCAAACTTGTAGCCGCTGTGTACTTGTCTCATGTCAATCACTGACTGCCAATAAAAGGACCAATCACAACTGAAAAGTGATGTCTTGATTTGTTTTGTTTCAAAGATTTCCAGAATACGTTTGTTGAGCTGTTTCAACGTCTGGGTCACGAGCAGAACAAACAGAATATGTATTGATGAAGAATAGAATAGAAGAAAGCAGCTTGGGCCGGGCTGTTTGGGATTGGTTGCCGGAAGTGCTATACTTGTATCTGAGCCAGCAAATCATCCGTGCCGCTGCATCCTGTAAGGGAAGCGCCTGAGTTGCCTATGTTTGCCAGGAAAAAGCAGGGTGGCCCTACCCATGATCTTCTCCAGACAACATTTTGTTTCTGCTGACAGACATGTTAATGTGGCATTTGCAACAGGTGGCTCCTATAAGGTCAGTGCCCAGTGTGACTGTCACACCCCCTAAGGTCCAAATACCATGTGATAGTGCAAGAGCCCAGCCCCAAAAACCACCATGATCTTTTTAACGCACCTTTTCCCTTCAGTGTTGATTTATTTCCTTGGATTTTTCTTCAAATTAAACAAATCATTTTTTTAAATTTAAAAATATAAATATATATATATATAATTATTGTATTATATATTTAGTAAATCATTATTATTTTATTGTATATATATTATATATATATCTATATACACATACACATCTTCTTCTGTCTCCTTATTGGGCCATTTTCCCTTTTAAAATATAGCTATCCAAAGATGTCAGTTTTTTTATAATTTTTGCTCGCTTGTGGGCTTCATTTTACGAGTCACCGATCAGGTGACTGAGAAGAGCGCCTTGAATTGTGTCAAGATGCACAGATGGATGTATCCGGTAATTTTTTTATATAAAACATCTTTCATGTGTGAATGCATTTGTTTGAATTGAACACATTTCCCATGCAGGACTTAAGCATGAACTTGAAGTGCATCATTTTTCTTCACAAACTTACTATCAGGAAACTGCTCTCCTGTTTGTGTGATTCACTATTTAATCTGATTATCTTGTCTCCAGCAGCTGCATGCTTCGGCACAAAAAATAAAAATTATTTATGGAAAACAGCTCAGAGAAGTCCCGCATATTATTCAGAATACAATATAGCACAGAAGGATGTTTTCACAGATATCGATGGCAGTGATCTCAGGTTCAAGAGATTGAGCAGCCAGCCGAGGGTAACAAAGAAAGCTCTTAACACCGTGATTTGTTTTTATTACCAGTTTTTATTGAGACAAAATATGTGAACAAACAAAGATGTAGGATTAGAGTTACAGTGGTTTCTGTGTGCACATTAAAATCAATGTCACTGTTAATCAGTTCTGTTATGAGGCCACATGTTCAACTGCTACATGTAATGTGTTCAGCTGAAGAGGCCAATTATTTACTGATTTATTAAATGATGTAACATCGGTTGCAGTTTTTCTGGTTCTGTGGCTTCAGAAGGGCTCTGTAACCTTAAAGCCCTCCAGTCTCAGTAACCAGCGGCCTCGCCCAGTTTCCTGGCATCAGACACGGCACAGATGCAGCCGTCCTCCTTCTCCACAGCGTTGACCACGTTGTAGTAACGGCTTACAACTCTCTGTTTGTGTCTCAGAGCCACCAAAGCCGTGATTACATTCTGAAGGACAAAGAGATAAGGAGACTCTTTGGAGCAAAAATCGAAGGTTGATTTGAGCAGATCAATGTTTTTAATGTATTACCTCATCAAAGTTGGGCTCAAACCCGACTACATTTTGGGGGTTGACGTAAAGAATCGGAGCAGCGATCGCTTCCTTGAGGCTCTTTCCAAACCAACAGCGGTTCATGAGCGCCTGGAAGAGACACAGAATAATACATTACAATCTGTGAAATGGAAAAGTGACAAGTATAGAATGGATTACGGGCATTATGGTGATCACAGAACTTGCTCTGACACCAGTGAGGGGCATTAGATAGCACCAATTTATCCTAGTGGCACTTAATGGCCTGGACACACACCGAGACCATCGCTGTCGTGATCATGTTCCCACCAGTCGCTCCAATCACCAGCGTCCTTGACTTAGACTTGAGCACAGCGGGGGTCATACTGGATGGAGGGTGTTGCCCTGGCAACACAACAAAAAACTTGATTGACAGAACAGACGGCTTTAACTCACACTCTTCAATGTGAGAAGAGCAAGAAAGTTATTCTGAACTTAATCAGTGTCTTTGAATGATAAATCACAGTTGGCATAATGGCTTTTATTGAACTATTTTCCTTTGTTCAGCAGCTGACAGCAGACAGAAGTAGACAAAGTATCTGATAAATGCTAATCTCAGTATGCCAACAGAGAAATATGTCGTGCTGGTCTGGTTACCAGGAAAGATGCTGTCTTCTCGCCCACAGAAGTCAGACAGCTGGTTGTTGAGGATGACGCCAGTCCTCGGAGACATAATCTTGGAGCCAAATCTGTGAAGAAAATACCTGAAATTAACTGGATCTTGACATTAGGACACTTGGTGAACAGATGCACTTCTAAACCTGTGTTTTCCCCAACACTGTGCTGCATGAAATCTTGGAAAATGAGATTAATTTTTAAATGACCTTTTCAAAAACACTTTCCTTAATCGCTTGAAACTTGATCTTCTACTTTAAAGCCAACAGTGATTTCTTCCTGTGAAGCAGAATGCCTTCAAATACTGACATGTGGTTGATGGTGCTGGTCACGGACACAGCAGATCCATCCTCAGCCAGCACAGACACATGCGTGGTGCCCATGCTGTCCAAATGTGGGGTGACGTTGTAATACTTGGGTCCGTGAGTCTGGTTGCTGCTGATCAAGCTCCGGATGTACTTGGCGAAGCTATCCTCTGTGAGTTTCTTGGCTATCTGTGAAAAGTACAGAGCATTCAAAAACACACTCATAAGAAAGAGTTTGATAGTTACATTGTAGAGGAAAGACTACACATTTAAAATCAGAACTCAATTTGAAAGGGAATTGTATCCCATACATTGTATCCCCCCCCCCCCCCCTGTTACTCCCATTTATCCGATTTGTTTCCAACATTAATCAGAAGCTCCCTCGTAAGGTTCTCCCATTGAAGCAATGAAAACAGTTAAAAGTAACTATAGGTAAGTTTACTCAAGTACTGTATTTATACTTTCCTCTTACAATATACTTCTACTCCACTTCAAAAGGGATATTGTAAATTGTATGGCTGTTACTAGTTAGTTTGCAGATGATATTTGTTACCACAAAAAATATGATCAACAAATAAATTGTCACACAAATGTTATAAATGCAAAACAGTAAATAAAGTAGCTGCAGTTATTCTGTAAAATATTCTCCTTTAATTTTTAGATTTTAAGTATATTTACATAATATTTCTTTACTTTTGTTTCAGCAACATGTTTACAAGTTAACAGCCATTTTTAAATTACATTACATGTCAAATTGTAACTGTTGCATTGCTAGCTCGACTCAAGTAAATGAATACTATCACCAATGGTTATAAGGCATGACTAGAATTATTTACTTGAAAGTAACTTACTTTTTCTGAGCTGAACCCTGGATCACGGATGTATTTCTTTAATCCATTGGAAAACTTAAAAGCTTCAATAAGGCGATGATAAAGCAGTGTCCTTTCCCCGATCAATGATGTTGAATTCAAGTTGTATCCTGGAGATAGAAGCAATTGTTTAGTTTCCCCTGCATCAAACCCTCATATTCTCCTCATCTATGTGTTCACATGCAACAAACAATGAAAGTGTTAATTTGGATTTCTCTGTTCAACACATAAACAAGCTTTATTATGTGATTTGAAAGTGTGGATGATCTGCCACAGCAGGCACCTTTCATGAGGTTAAGGATGAAGCTGAGAATGACGCCCCCTGCAGGGGGTGGTGGTATGTACATCTTGTACTCTCCTAAAGGAACAACCCACGCATCGGTCACTGTAACTCTGTACGATGCCAAGTCCTGCACTGTGAGACTTCCTCCTGTGCAAAAACATTGAAACACAGGGAACTGAACAAAATTCATCTCAGCTCTATATCTAAGATGTTCAATGGATCCAAGCAGCTCACACTGTAGTCTGTGATTGATTGCTGCAGTGCTTTACAAAACCAATTGATTTTTTTTCCATTTCTAATTAGATTATTGTGCTAGGCAAAGAAAGAAAATGGTTAAAAAAAGAGATTGATGAAACCCGTCTGACAATACCTGCCTCCTGTATGTCATGGATTAAATCCTCAGCTATTCTTCCAGTGTAAAAAGCATCTGGCCCTTGGTTTGCAATCATCTCCAAGGTGTGGGCCAGCTTCTCAAACTTCACAATATCCCCACTCTTCATTAAGTTTCCATCCTTATCTGTATACAATTCTCTAAAGGACAAATACAAAGAAAGAAAATAGTAATTAAATGTCGACAGGTGAAATGTTATCTTATCATATTTTTGAATCCTTTTAGGGTGTTTTTTTACCGTAGTGGCTTGGTCTGGTTCGAATCGATGTATGAGATGTATCGACCTTGGATCAGAGGAATAGGAAAACCTTCCCTGGCCAGTTGGATGGTCGGCTGGAAGAGGGTTGCCCACGGCAACTTCCCATAAAGCTTGTGTGCCTGCTCGTAACCCCGAATTTCCCCTGGGACTCCGATCCATTGGCTACCTGGATATATGGATGGATAGGTAGTACTCTGACCATTACAGCTTACAAAGAAACAAAGAACATTTGTAGTCACTTTTTTTTTAAGTTGTAAGCCTTCCGACGAAAGAGTCTGTCTTAATGCAACCTGAGCACAGGCATGTGTGACTTCACTAAAGCCTGTTTCCTCACAAATCCCAAAATTATTAGATTAAAAATACAAGGGGTCATCGTCACTGTAACACACTGAAAAATATCTAATTTCCTCAATTTTAATAACCTCTAATTTTACTCTGATGTATGCCTAATGTTTAAAATGATCCATAATATTGCACCACCTCCTGTCCATTCTTGTCGTGGCAGTGGCATTAGGACAGGAGCATCTAAGGTTGACTGGGTGCTGCAGTTCAGAGAAGCTTTCCTGCTTTCCCGGTTAAAGTTTTTACTTTACTCCAAAATAATGTGTTTTACTTGTTTAATATTTTTCTTGTGTCAGAGTTCTTTCCAATATACTTAGATAGACTCACAAGTATATTTTAACTTATAGTTTAGAACTCCTGTTCCACTGTGTGTGCATGGTCTGGACTGAGAGTTCAGCCTGTGTCCGTTGCCTTTATATCATGTTAGCTGGGCCCCCCAGTATGTATACAATCAGACATGTGTATGTCCAAGAAAGGACTGGCAGTATCTTCAGATCTAGAGCTAGCATAAATCGTTCATCTCTGTGTCCTTCTATGGTAAATTGGGTTCTCCAGATGTGAACCATGAAGAATTTCTTAAAAAGAGAAGAATATTAAGGCTTATCCCGGCTTCCTCAAGCATGATACAGAAGCCCGATCAATATACCTGACGCAACAGTCGGAATGAAAAGGAACTGAAATGCTTCCACTGAAACAATCAGAAGATAATAGAGGTCTTTGATGATGTTTTATTCCAGAGCGGTACCTGAAAGTAGCTGGAAAGTCTTGGGACATGATTTCAGCAGGTCAGTCTTTATAATCCCCGGCACAGTCTCTCTGGAGTTGATGATTTTCACGTTGCCTTTGAAAAGAGGAGATATTATCAATTAACGTCGGTCTCCACCACGGGACACACACACACAGGAGGGTTGAATGAATGTTACCAGAGCTGTCCATCACGGTGAATATGGACCCCCCTCCGAGGCCCATGCTCTGTGGGTTTACGAGGGAGGTGCACAGCAGCGCAGCAATGGCGCCATCTACCGCTGAGCCCCCTTGTTTCAGCATGTCCCTGAAAGATATAGCACGTATTGTTCATGGTATATGTAAATATATAAACACGTTATGCTGCGCGTGTACCTGCCACGCGAAGGCATGTGGTGTTTTTGTTTTACATATGCTGGAGTTATAAAGCACACTTTGTTTGTTAAATATATCATACATTTGCATCCGATTCAAAGGAGGCACATTAGTTGGAATTAAATTGTTACCTCGCAACTCTGATCTTTACTATTAGAATATGAATAGAGAAGTTTGTTTCATATATTTCGTAGGATTTCATGCTATAGTCTTCTCATAAAATACAAATAGTCGTTTGTGCGTAATATGATGCTAATGTGCTCTGGTCAGTAAGGTGCTTATGAAGAGCACCTTGCTGTTGGTGGAGTCATAACAGAAGTAAAAAGTGTCACTCACCGTGCAATCTTTGAACATGTCGCAGAGTCTGCGGCCACAGCAGCGCGTGAGAAAGTGCCATCTGGACACTTGCGCCCCGCGAACACCGCAATGCACACAATGACAGCAACCAGGCCGAGCAGCACCAGTGCGCCACAGCAGTACACCTTCGCCTTTGACCTCGCCATGCTTGATATTGTCCAATCCCTCAGTGGAGATTCTTAAAGTTTCATCATGAACTTTACAGCGTATTTCTCTCTCTCTCTCTCTCTGAAACACCAAAACTTTACTGACAGAGACGCTCCTGGCTCCACCTCTCCGCCGGGGGTGTAGGAGGAGGGGAAGAAAGTTGCTGAGACGATTGCACCAGGGCGGACTGGCTCGGGGTTTGTTGGGATGCTGAGAGGGGAGGAGGAGGACTCATGAACAACTCTTATAGAGCTTACAGTCCATGGAGACACAGACGTAGCTCCACCTCCTCTCACTACCTCGCAGTGCCGTGGAGCCACAGGTCTCAATCGTTATCATGTTCCAGCCTGCTGTGTTTCCCGTTAATTGTATAATGATTGTAAGAGACAAATGTGTGAATGCAAATGTAACTGTATGTGTACACTGGGTGGCGCTGTTCTGTGGTCTTGTGGTTGCCTGTAGAGTCAATCAGATCAATCAGATCATGATTGACTGGTGTTGCACCCCGGAAAAGGCAAAGGGTTTGGACCGCTGTGGAGTTAGGCCTACTACGACTATGAGCTGTTTCCACCGATGTGTTGGCATATCTCGGCAAAGAGAATAAACACATTATATTTATACAGAATCAAATTGGTCTGTGCCTGGGTGATGTCAACGAAGCGAAAGGGACGCGCAGGTGGAGGCTGAACAAGAGCGCGTATACTAGGCTGGGCTGTGGCTCCTTTACCAATGATCTAGATTCTAAAGACATTTACACTTCACTCCAGGCCTGGGTTTAACAGAAGGCCACAACATAGCTCAATAGCATCCTAATACTTATGTTGGAGTGCACCAGATTTATGTTTTTAATTATCCTCGTATTTATTTGTGTTTCCATGTTTTCCACATGCTTTAAATTCCTCAAACAGCTGCGCCATGTTCTAAGCAGACCAGAAGGCATGCAGCAGATTACGACCTTAAAAGCCTTGAGACTTCACTTGGACTTGCAGACGATGACTCAAGCATCATGTAGCTCTCATGCTCTTCGCTGGCTCAGTGGGTGTGTACTCATGAATAAATCATTCTTTGGTTTGTTTGAGCGACCTGAACGTGAGTCAAGCAGAAGAGAACCTGCAGAGGCAGCTCTTGGAAGTTAACCTGGCTCATAACTGCAAAAGAATCATTAAAAGTAGGATGGTCGATTAAGTTGTACTTGCAAACCGACTTGGGTCGTTTCTCTTTTAGAGTTGTTTAAAAAAGCCTTGTTATGCGATAGTAACATTACGATGGGGGGTACAGGGCCCACAAAGATATTAGAAAGAGTAGCTGTGGATATGGGTTGCCTAAAGAGAATACGTACAGGGTCCAGAATGTAGTGCATCTTGGGAAATGCTGTTTTCCCTTTCATCAAGTTGTAGTCAATGGGCAACCATGAGGCATACGGAAGAGGGAGGCTCTCAATTGAGTCAAGTCAGCCAGAGAGTACCTGAGCAATACCGGATAGAAGGCAATGTTACCTTCTAAATAAAATAGTTGCCCACGGTAAACTTGGAAAAGAGAATCTCTAAGCTTTGAGCAGTGCTGCCACTAATGATTAGTTATTCTTATTTATAAAGTGTCCATCAATCTGCCAGTTATTCTCTTAATTAATCGATTCCATCGTTTCGTCTACTATTTGTACGAAATACCTGGAGCCCAAGTTGTATTCAAATTACTTCTTATATATAACCAACAGATACATATATAACTATGACAAAGTAAAGGATTCGACCTTTACTTTTTTGCTAAAAAATCATTCAAATATAATTATTCATTGATTAATCAATGAATAACCAACCATTTCTGCACTCGTATTGGAGAAATATGTTTTTCAACAGGAGTAGAATCATTAGATTGTATTTTTTTTAAATTTAGTTTCTTGCTGCTAATCTTTTCTGCAGCATTAATTGGGTAAGTTTGACATCACCCTCCGGTTTGTCCGGTTACCACTGTGTCCCCGCCACATTGCTACTTTGTCTCCAAATCACAGAATGCGCCTCACTGAGACCTTTATTTTGAAAGGGCTGACCGGAAACATTATTGCGTCTTCCTCACTTTGTTGGTGCTCGGCGCTTCCCTGGTGGAGCCTCGGTATTTACAACAATATTGTCTGTAGCCTATCTGGCGCTGCTGTCCACCACAGACAGACAGGGAGGCGACCCGTCGTGGGGCCGCTTTCTCCTTTCCCCCCTCGCGTGCGGCGGCTGTCGGTTCCAGTTCGGACTTCTTTTGTGCTTTTTGGAGATATTTCCTATCATGTTGGCGCCTGATATCTGTCTACCTTGTACACTGCAGTGGTGCGCAGCTTCGCCCGGAGAAACACCTGTGCGCCTCCTCTCCACTGGCCACAATCATGAATGTTGAGTAGGTATGGATGCGAACCTGTGCACGAAACATCCACGTAGCTCTAGACGAGGAAACACGAGCTCGGTTACTACCTCTGCTTGTTCTCTCTGGTTTATTGAACCTTACAGCTCATCAGTAGGTTGGTGGCTTCGCGGTTGGGTTTGATGGTCCTTAAAGCAGCGGGGGGATGTGGGGGCGTCTTGTTGCTGTCAGACAGGATGTAGGGAGGATCTGTTGGAGCAGTATTACCCGACCATTTTTGGTGAGAGCTCATCGCGAAGATCTGATCACAGTTGACGCATTGCACTGCTCGCGTTTTGGCTGCCGGTCCATTATCATGATATAATCCTCCTCATATCAGCCAGTCTTCTTCCCTTTGTTTCGGTTCTTTTCTCACTTAAACAGCATTACATAGACCGCCGCTCGCCCCCTCCCACCCCCACGAGGGCCCATGAATGCAGCTCATGCTGAGCACCCTATGAATGCCAATTATAGATGTGGGTGGATATCAACAGTGTTTGAGTTTACATAATTCACTGTTTAGCGCGCGCGCGCTCATTCTAAGCGTGGTGCGCAAAATATATAAACGGGGGAGATTTGTCTAAATGCAGCATTGTTTTATACAGTGCACTGTAGGAGTGTGTGCGTGTGTTTGTGTGGGGTGCAGTCATTTTGAAGTCCACAGTGTGTGGGTGAGTTCCAGCAGGTGTGCTTTGTGGTGCATACAGGATGTGAATTTGCTCAAACTCTGAGGAGGAAGATATGTTTGAGACTCCGAGCACATTGTCATGACACCTGCATCAGTTTAACTCAGTCTGCATGCCAACACACTGACAGTAAATAGTTGTTATCCTTCATATAAAATCGCATCATCCCCCCCTAATGTCAGTTTCAGTATCCCTCTCTTTCTCTCCTTCTGTTTTTCAGGGAACAGATGACCCTAAGGCACGGTGTCTGTCTGCATTTGTCTGAATGAAAGCGAGAGGGAGCAGCACAAATACCGCACAGCTAGGAAACATGCAAGGAGAGACCTTCCCCCGTTGCAGACTGGTGAAATGTCAGGACTGAAGAGCGAGTGTGTCAGATCAACTCAGCAGACTGTTTACTATAAGCCTGGCGAGCAGCTCGACACTAAACTCACTAACGCCCTGTGCCTGGTATAAGGCCGTCGCAATCAAGAACAGACCTGTGAACTAATCTCTCATCCGTAAGATTCAGCAATCCCGAGCCGAGATGGAGTGGTCGCTGGAGAATGTGAGGGAGATCGTGGCTGGAGGGATGCAGTCTATAAGGGAGTGTGAGATCTGTGCGTTGGCAATCGCCATGTGTGTGCTCCTGCTGTTCATGTGGTATTGTTACAGGGTGGGCCGCGAGCATGGCTCCAGCCCTCTGCGTGGGCGCTATCTGGCTGGGCCCAGCCGAATTGGAGGGGTGGTGGGGGGCTTCATGAGTTCAGACTGCCGTGGCAGGGGCAAAGGGAAGAATGGATCAATGCTCGAAGAGCAGAACGGCTTCGCCTTCTGCCAGTCGTCGGAGTGCTTCCGATGCACCAGCGCCGGCGAGAGTCTGAACCAGAGGCTCTACCACAGCCTGCAGGATTATGCCAAGCGCTACACCTGGTCAGGTATGGGCAGGGTGCACAAAGGAGTCCGCGATCAAGGCCGATACCTCAACAGCCGACCGACCATCCAGCGACCAGAGGTGTTCTTCCTCCCAGACCTACCGTCGGCTCCCTTCTTCTCCAGAGAAGTACAGAGACACGACGTGGAGCTGCTGGAGCAGAGCTTCCCCGCCCTTCTTGCTGAGTTTGAGAGCATCTACCACCAACCTCCGGCCCACAGCGGCTCCTCCCTGCCACCGGGATGGAAATCCAACAACACACCTCGGGGGCAGTGGTGGACCTACTATCTAGTCAACCAAGGCACCCCTCTGGTTCTTAATGTCAGGAGGTGTCCGCGGGCCTGGAGGGTGCTGAGCCAGCTGCGCACCTTCATCGCCAACAACGTGTTCGGAAACGCCTGCTTCTCCGTGCTGACGCCTGGAGCTCTGATCACCGAGCATTACGGTCCAACAAACGTCCGGCTGCGCTGCCACTTGGGTAAGAGAGTGAAAACCGATTGGACCATGTGATCTCAGAGCCTTATTGTGCTTTCTACATCACACAACAGCATGTTTTTAAATAGCATATTTAAGAGGAGGAGCACTCTGGAGAATCAGCTGCTGGAGTGTTTAGTCTGAAAATATGGATCCCCTTGGGTTACGATGACACATGGCTGAAATGTAGTGGCTTGTGTGATTATTTGTACTGTTTTGACTGCACCTGAGCTTTTATTCTATTTCCAACTGCACCCTCTGAGGGGACTATAAATAGTGGTATTTGTTGTAGACAGTCTTTTGTAAGATGCTTTCAAACAGCATATATCCTACAGGACTCTTAAGATGAGGTTATTTTTGTCTTGGATATGTCACCTGGGAGATAGTTGAGCAATATCAAATGAAATAGTACTTCTTGTTTTTCTCTGGCAGGTCTTCGAGTGCCCCCTTCCTGTGAGCTTGTAGTTGGTGGAGAGCCACAGTGCTGGTCTGAGGGCAGCTGTCTGCTTTTTGATGACTCCTTCCTCCACAGGGCTTTCCACGAGGGTAAGAAGGGATTCAAACTCAATCTTCTATTGCACTCCATCCCTTTTTTTAAATGTATTCCTTTAAGAAGAATTCACTTAAAATGGTATAATCCAATATTAGGTAAATTTGTATTTTGCCTTTTTATTACACTGATGTGGTTTCATGACAAAATGGGGTCATGGTTTTTCTGTTGCTATGTGTCTGTCTGTCTGTGTGCGTGCAGGCGGCGCAGAGGACGGCCCCAGGGTGGTCTTCATGGTGGACCTCTGGCACCCCAACGTGGCCGCTGCTGAGAGACAAGCCCTGGACTACATTTTTACTCCAGGCCGCTTAGAGGACAAGGAAGGGAAATAGGTGTGAGAGAAAAACCATGTCTGACCAAGAGACATCTGCTGTTTAGGGAAGTGTCTGTAGGATTGGGGAGCAACTCTTTTTCTGCCTCCAGACCAGCTCCATCACTGTGTACATATTCTCCGTCTCATACTGTTTCTTTCTTAACTCTTCTTAGCAGATGACCACGCATTGGGCCTCTTTTATCAAAACTTACTCGGAGCACAATTGTTCAAATCTTAAAATACAGCCATTTTATGAATGTGTGAATGATGGCAGGGTGACTTTAGCTTGTCGGTTATTTTATTTTAAATACATGAATCTTCAATGTCTTTGCATATACAGAATAATGTGACTGAAAAGTAAAAAATATAATTGCCCAACAAGCAGATCTCATCAGTTTTATTTTATTCACATTTTCCAACTTTGGGCCAATTCGCAAAATTATTTCAATATAAGATGATTTTTACATTTCAGTTTTTATTTTGGTTGCTGCTTGAAACAGTTCAACAGCAGTAGGGCTAAGTACTTAACAGATATGATGAATGGATCTTTGCGAGCCAAAAATAATGTGCATAATTAGTGTAAAGAAAGTATTGGTGGTATTAACATTTAATGCCGATTATTTTAAGCTCACTGTAACACCTGCATACATTTCCCCCAAGGGCTAAAAGAAAAGATCATTCAACTTTTTATATTGTAAACATATCCAGTCATATTTTAAGACGCACATTTGAAGTCTAACAAAAACATGATTGTCAGTGGATATGCACATTTTTCATTTAAAAAATATCCACTTCCGAATGTGCGACACTCTCACGCCTCACAAGTGCACAATCTGACTATAGTGCTTATTTACATCAAATCACAGCCAAGGGGACGCTGAAGGATATGTGCATCTGTTGGATAATTGTCCACCTTCTGTTCAAAAGGTATTGAAACTCATTGAAGATGGCCATGTGTAGTTGCACAGTGGCTTTACAAATACAGATTAATGTTAAATATATCAAATTAAAAGATATGTAAACTAATTCCATTTCATAAAGTGCTGAAATTGAAGATTGTGTTAATTCATTAACTGAAGACATTTCTCGTGTTCCCTCTCATATCTGTATGCGTTTTGATAGAAATGTGATAACGGAGGTCCAATGTTCATCCTGATGTGACTTTTTACCGAAGCAGCAAATGTCTCTGCCTGTGTGGTAGTTAATTGTGCTCCCTTTGGAAAAATCAATCCTGCTTTCAAAGACGTTGTTAGATAAGCACATGTTCGGTCAATTTGTGTGAGTGGGCCTGTGCTGTGACAATGGAGGTGAAGCGTTTTTGGTAAATTTACTAAACCCTTGTAATTTGGTTGTATTTGATATACGGTTTGTATTTCTGTAAATAGGGTTGAGGTAGAAAACCAAAAAAATGGTAAGGTCTAAGATCCTTAACGATGACTGTCTTCAATGCTATAACTATTGTGTTGTCATGATTTACAGCTAAAGCGATCACATTTCATTCTCTGTTACATGAGTTCAATTTTGATAGATTCAATTAGTAGATTCTGTAAATTGCTTGAAAATGAAGTACTATCTCTGTTGTTATGTGATGTATTTATTTTTAATCAATCTGTAATTTTGCAGTACCATATTATTTTTATCAAAGGCACAATCCTCAAGTCTTCAACAGCACTTCATGGATATATGTGAACACAAGGTTGTGTGAATTTAACTTCAGCAGCCATACAGGCCCATTGCAATTAAAGAAACCCATCTATTCAATTATAATGTTTACCAAATGAATTTGGAGCTGTTTACAACATCGGCCAACACCGACACTCACATTGAGCTGTCCAGAATTAGATTTAATCCATTTAAGAGTGTGAAAACAGTCATTCCCAAAGCATTGCTACACATATACAGTGTGTGTCGGTGCAACCATTTTGTTTACATTAGGATTAAGGATTTGTCCTTCAACGCATTCTTGTGTGGATTTTGAACAGTATTTCTGTACATTTAATAAATGGTTGGATATCTTATTTAACCAGCTGTTGTCAGAGGAGTCACTTTTACACATGTCACAAATGTTAAACAAGAGGTCGTCTTCACACTGTGAATCATCCAATTCATTAATGAAGCTAGTGTTCCACTAAATATTGATTT
The DNA here is from genome assembly GCF_029220125.1 of Pseudoliparis swirei. NCBI lineage: Eukaryota > Metazoa > Chordata > Actinopteri > Perciformes > Liparidae > Pseudoliparis > Pseudoliparis swirei. Next base: position 8,324,871 of record NC_079394.1, read on the forward strand.
TTAAAAAACAATTTAGCAGGAGCAGAGTAGTTCAGTTGTAGAAAAGAATAAAGGCTTCTGCAGAGCTGTTACTCTGGTATTGGTAATACACTTACACTAATACACAGCAAGGGGGCAGAATAGATCGAGTTGCCTCTTTTCAGTCAGATGCAGTTGTATAATAGTATACCACAGGGAGGGGGCAAGTTGCTCTTTTTCCCCAGCAGCGTGTTTTTGTCAAACGTGCACTGCCAGCCAATAGCACAATAATACTAAGTCAATAATAATATGTTTAATACAAGTTGAAGGGAAGTCAGCATCCTTGACTGAAAAAACATCCCCTCTTCTAGTCATTTGAGTTTATTTAAGCGGGGTTGCTTAATATTTAGGCCTGAAACTTTGGTGGATGTTGATGGCAGTAATAACACATAATTCATTTTTTTAATCCTTGAGTTCTTGTATTCATAAGTGGCATATTTTATGGGCCCATAATTGTTTTGTTTCAGTATCACGGGCGCTTGAAATATTAAAGTAGAAACGTAAGTTAGTGTTGCAGTTCTACTCGGCATGCTTATTGCGCGAGAAGTTTAAGTTAAGCGTATGTGCTTGAGAGAGAACAGGATACTGTAGCATTGAGGAAGGGGAGAACAACATGAAGTTCATACTGCTTATGCACGAGGATTATCTGTTGAGCAATATGCACATACAGAGTTTGAATAATAAGACATGCATGTGGGTGTAGACATACTCATATGTATTTTATAAACTAGGATGATTAGCTGTAGACCTACATGTGGAGCTGATGGGGTTTCTGACCCAAGTGAAACATTGTTTAATTTGACATTAAAATGCAGACAAGCAGTTAACAAATGTGCAGACACAGCATGATCACCTGTGAAATGCCATGAAATCCACAGCCATGCAACACATTATGACACATATATACTCTTCAATTTACATAATGTTAACTTTATAAAGATAATCCAGAGTGATATAGTAGGTGGTAATTTGATAAATTACAGAATTAACTATTAAAGCACAACTACAATCTGATCATCTGGAAAGGGCCCTCAAGTGACTACCTCATTTGTACTCAATGTTGAGGCCCTGTTCTCTAGAGGAGCCCTACATGTGTCAAAACCTCAATTTAACAACATTCATATTTCTATCTATATTGTGCTTACATCTATACATTTATACGTAATCTAATTCTTCCAATCTAACTCACATACAGAAATCCTGGTGCCTGAGTCATTTCAGTTTGTAATTGTGGCTCATTTTCCCTAAGGCCTCATGCAGGTGGCTCTGACTTGATAAAATAAGCGGCAATGTTATTTCATCCAATTGAAAGACAACATTACTAACCGCCCAAAAATGCTGCGAGTGTGGTAAGACAACATCATAGATGGCCTCACAAAGATTGTTATTGCTGCAACAGTACAATATTATCATGCATGTTGTGTCTACACTCAGATTTTTTATTTTTTATTTACGCAATCTCAAATAATGTCCTTGTGAGGCACATTTGCATGTGGGAGGTGTAATGTGCATCTATTTGTTTTATCTTTGTCATGGAAAAGTTTGCCGAGCATTGGACATTTTACTACCGTCTATGCACCCACGTCATAGCCACGCTGCCAGAGACCAGCGTTCACATCAAGGAAAAGGTGACGCGCTCTGCAGCGCCGTTTGTGCCCCTCTGTTCAGCTGCCTGCGCGCGCTCCGGCCGCGCTACCGCACAACAATCAGGTGATGAAATATAGTCAAACTTTACAGACTCTGCTATGCTAATATGGGTCGACAATGGAGACGAAACGGTGTACGGTGTCGATGATCAACCCATCGAGACAGACTAGAGCAGATCCGCAGCAATGAGCGCCTCCTTTCCAAAATCTGAATCCACGACCTCCTTACTGAAATCCTCCTCTGCGGCGAGGAGACCGACACACCTGCCTGAACGCACAACAGAAAGCCGGAGAAGTCACCATCAGCACCAGCATCAGCATCACCACCGTCCGGCCGCACTCCAGAGCAACAGCAAAGACGAGGAGTCCTTCTGGTCGGCTGAGTGCGATATCAGTGCCCGGAGACCCCTGTGCCATCCCTCCCTCGCTGGCAGCCAGGACAGTAGTAACACTGCAGCCACTCGGGGCAAGTGTAAGTTACATTCCCCCCACAGCCAAGTTCCTGACCCCCCGGAGCCAAACGGCGAGGCGGACCGAGCTGTGAAGGAACGCTGCAGGTCATCCAAGCCTACCCACCGGCACCACCACCACAGGAAGCACAACCGGGAGGACCGTCCACCGGCAGCCGAGCAACCTGAACCAGAGCACCCCAGTCGCTGCCGCACGCACACCCGTCCGGTCCCCAGGGTGCCCTCCCTTTCAGACAGCAACGACGACAGGGCTCTTCTCTGTGAGCCGAGGGACCATAAAGGGGTCAATGTGGCTCGGAGCGGGGGCCAGGTCAACAGTCCATCCACGTCCTCCTGCTCCCCGGTCCCGCTGTCCGGAAGGTCCTCTCGCCGCTCCCGGAGGTCCAGTGCTGCTTCTTCTGCATCTGATGTCAATATACGCACTATCCTCAATTCACTGTTTGGACAGGTAAGTCCGTGAGATATAAGGACATTGATGGATCAGCTTGTTGCTTTTAAATTAAATCCCCTCCACAATTGTTCAGTATAGTCATTTTAATAGGTTTAGTGTAAAACGCAGGGGTGCTCCTGGACATTCTGGGGCCCTGACAAGCTGTGACCGTGTGACACCCCAAACCTAAATCCGATTTTATCTCAAACATAATTGGTAATGCATAGTTCTAATAAAAGGTTTGCAAATAGATAATTTGATTGACCACATTAATGTATAGTACTGCCTGCTTCAAAATAAAATACATTACATTCTTGCCATGTAGAAAATGGTGCTTTGTTGTTCTCCAAAAGTGCACAGAGATATGGAGTGGTTAAGTGTGCCTTCTGGCTATACTGACATCCTGTTTACAATCAATATGTGCTATGCAATGCTCTCTGCAAACACGGTCATTACTGGACAGATTGGACTTCGAGAGCTTCTTCTACACATCCATGTCTTATATAATTTGTAAATACAGCACCACCTCCTACATACCCTCTCAATCAGGCAGGCATTTGTTATTTAAGTGGATGTGCAGAGGCATATGATATTAATATTGAGAGGTGGAAATATCTGATGTGCTAATCTGCATTTGGTCAAAGATATATCTTATAGTTCTTGCATCATTTAATCAGGAACACTGCAGTGAGTGAGTGTTTGAAGCAAAGCACCTAGAAGTCACTGCCAGGGATAGAGGCTCTGCCTTAAATCTATTCACACAAAAGGAAAGAGCTCAGCTTAATATGCTTGGATTCTTATCAGTGGTGTGATTTAGCATGGCTCACCGTGCTAAAGTCTATTAACGGTTTACATTTTACATTTTACAAATCCTCATAAAGCTCCACCTTGGTGCTAAAAAATATGTTGCTTATTGCAGGCATTTTATTGTCCATTCGAAAAAATTCAGAGTTTAGTTCTTGCCTTGATTCTTGACGTGATTTTAATCTTATCATAAATCAGGAAGTGATTAAGAATTAGGAAGCTCTCAGCCGTGAAATAGACTCAGTATGAGAACACAGAGATCATCCATTGTGGCTTCAAGTTAAAAACCTTATGACAGCCTATTCTACAAATAACTCTGCAAGCAGCTCTGTGAAAACATTAGTGTGACCTCAAAAAGATACTTGGCAAGGCTGCTAAATGGAGAGGAGTTCAATGACTGGCAGAAATATAACACATGGTTTGAGAGGTATCTTTAGCATTTCGTCTAAACGATGCGTTTGAAGTAAAGAGTGCTTTTTTGTGTTGAGTGCGTCATGAAAAACGGAAATAAATGTGAGCAGATGGTGATCAGGGATGATAAAGAATCATATCCCCACTATAGTTGTGTGCAGAGAAAAATATTACCTCACTAGCTGTCTGTGTTCGTGTTTTATGCCGGTATACTACACCCGCAGATGTAATGTTCACTGTTACAGATGCACTACAGAGTAATTGTATTTTTCACAATCAATAATGTGTCTCTTCGCTGCCATGTGGCTGCTGTAGGTCAGAATGACCTTGTCCTTGACTGCAGAGGATGGTGTGTGGGGGTTGTCAGGCAATAAAAAGCGAAGGCACATGCAGATATATAAAATGCAATGAAAAAATTAAAATACAGTCTCAAGGCTGCAAACTGACAGATTGGTCTCATAGTTGAGGGTGAGAGTCCAGGTGAGGAGACTCCAAATCGGACATTACAGCGTGTTCCTGTACACTTGCCCGGTGCTGAATTGTACAGCCTAGAAAGAGCAAACGCCTCACAATATGAGTTTGACCATGAAGAAAAGGTCACCTGCTTGCACCCCTTGTCCCGTTTCATGTGTTTTGGTGTCTAGGCTGTTCACAGAATAACAGTTTGGTCGGTGTGACAGTCGGGGAAATAAATCGCAGACAGTGGATCACCTTTTCCTTTAATAGGCATCATGTTGCTCCCCTCCTTGGTATACTTCCCTGTCTCGTCTCGTTTCTCCGCCTCACTTACCTCACTTTTTCACTTTCTCTCTCTCTCTCTCTATCTTACTGTGTCATAGGCTGCTCATACTATTCCTACATCCACTTACTCCAGATAGTACAGTGCAGTCCAGGGTTTTTTCAACCAGCGCCCGGTTAGCACCCCTGTCTTCATGGGTCTTGCTCTTGTTTGCACTCGTCTCAAAATCCAAACTGCAAACATAACGGCAAGAAGGTCCTCATGGTCCTTTTTAGTGCCTCTTTTCTCCTTTGGTATGGGAAACTGCTTAGATTGGCCTCTGAGAACGGTAGCCTAGGACTGTTTTCAGTGTGATGCACTATTACACCCTGTCTTTCTCAATTTGTTTGGTGGATTTTGAAGGTGAAACTAAACCGTACAGCGTTCTCAGAAACTGTCCACGGTTGTGTGCTGTTGCATTTGTTCTGTCTGTCAGTTATCGTATTGTAAATTTAAAAATACATATTTTTTAACGATATCTATTCTGTACACAGTTTGTAGTTTTATTTTACACACTGTTTAGAGTTGGTGGTGGAAACTACTTTATGAAATGAAACTATACTCTGCTTATTTGGCTCTCGAGTGCATTTGAATAAACATGTTAAATGAATGGCTTCAGACTTTGGCCGACCTTTTGTGTGCAACAGGAACTTTTTTTCGCGAAAAAATAATACTGTATGTCTCACAAAAGAAAAAAATGTCTTCATGTGTTTTAAGATCACAACATATATGCAGCATATTTGTTCTGCTTCTGAGTGTGTTTATTGTTCCTGTGACAGTGTATAGGTGTGAGGTGCGAGTCCCTCCAACGTGGCGCGTAAACTGTTATGAATGTTGAGTGGAAAGTTGGCAACATGCTGTTTCATTAATACATTTGGCCTTTCTGACATGTTTCATGTCATCATTGTTTCTCTCTCATATACACACACACACACACACACACATAACTTTTACAGAGAACATTTCTGTCCTAGCATTTAATCTATTGCCCAAATTCAAGAATATAGAGTTGACAATGACTGTCACACATCCTCTCTCAACTTGTTTCTTGTATCCCTTCTGCTCCGAAACTGCTTCAGACCTCTAACACTGTTTCTAAACCCTTCTGGAAAGATGCTCCAGGATGCTGAGAGGAGATTCAGAGGGGTGCTGTCCTGTGAGGAGATGGGCCAGGCAGGGTATCTTGAGCCTTATCAGGAGTCCATTGTTTCCATGACACAAAACTGCGCTCTTGTGAGCAACATACGGTTGCAAACCTGTGTCTTCCTGAGTAAAGGCATGGCCACATGCAGGCAGGCTGTACGTAAGTCTGGACAAACATCTTTTTGTATCTCTCTGTATTCATCAGAATTATATCTAACCCTGGATAAGATTTCTATCATCAACAAACAAGCTGCCCCAACAACTATCACCGCTCGGTCGTTGAGACCCTTTCGATTACTTTCTATTATAATATTCTACTATTTCTACATCTGCTGCTATCTTGCGAGCTGCCAGAAGGAAACACACAGGTTTGGAAAATGGATTCAGCCTCAAAGCTCAGCAACCGGATAGCTTAGCTTAGCACTAAAGCTGGAAACAGGCTAACAGACAGCCTAGTTTTACAGGGTATCACACCCTGCATTATTTCTTCTTTAGGTACAGTTAATACGTTGAGGTGGTCATACCTGACATGTAACAAACATGATATGGTGTGTTTATTTTGGCGTTGGAGTATGCACATTTTGTTCCCTTCATCCGTTTCTCCCTGTTTCAACTCGTTGTGCTAAAATAATCTAACCGCCTGGTGGTTGTAGGTTAAAGTTTACTACATAGACATGGGAGTGCTATTGGTGAGCTTATCTAATCCTCAGTAAGCAATTCCTGTTCATTTTAATGCCCAGTCTTTGTTGTCTACAATATCACGTATCAATGTGCAGTGATGGCAGATGAATTGCATAAAAAGACTGAGCAGCCTTATTATTCTGTACGTTCCCATCTCAATAGAAACAGCACAGTAATGGAGGTTTTTGCACACATGAGCAAATGGATCAGGCCTGGGACATGTCAGTGCGAGAGATGGTGGTTGATAAACTGACAGGGATGGATTGACCGATTGCAGTACTGATGAAGTGCACGTGTCGTATCAGCTGGTGAAGCATCCTTGGGCTCATGTGCCTTCTGTGCTTTCTGTGTTTTCTGTGCCTGTGGTTCCGGTCAGGTTCTTGAGGTCTGACGTCAACGCTCAGTGTTGTTTATACTTTTCTCTGCTCCTGCTGTTAACCCCTGAGGGCTCTGGGATATGTCTTCCTCTCTCTCTGCCCTTTAAAGGTTGCGTGTATCAAGTGCTGTAAAAAAAAAAAGAACAGTCGCATTCTTCTGTGAACTCGGGTGGTTATGGTTCCCAGTCATGTTTCATAGGGATCAGCCTATTCATACTTGGACATTTTGTGAGATGGTTTCAGTGTACTTTTAACACCCTTCACCATTAGAGGTCCACAAAAAGACTCAGGCTTGTTATGGAGCACGTCGCTGATTCAGGTCTGGGCGTCACTCGAGTCACAGCGTTGTCAGCGGTATGTTTGGATGGAGCTCAGACAAAGACGAGCAGTTTGTTATCATGTGTGATCGTGACGGCTGGTTTTGGTTTTGCACTGACAAATTATCAATTGTCATTTCTTCATAGGACAGAGAACTGCGTCCAGAGGAAATGGATGGTAAGTGTATCTTTCTTTCACATTCCCTCTCTCTTTACTCACATGTTAAGCTGTAGAAAAAATATATAGGTTATTTTTTTCATGATTAAACAACACAGGTTTTGTCAAAATGCTTTACGGAACAAACTTTAAATTAAATGAAAAAAGTAACATATTTCATCACATGGTGCCAGAATTTGTATCCTTATGTGCAAAGTAACATACAATTCAGTTGCTAAATGTCTACCTGTTGTTGGTCAACAGAGTTACGGGATGCTTTCAAAGAGTTTGACAAGGACAAGGATGGTTTCATCAGCTGTAAAGACCTTGGGAACTGTATGAGAACTATGGGATACATGCCCACTGAAATGGAGCTGATTGAACTGAGTCAACAGATAAACATGAACTGTAAGGACTTAACTTGTGTATTTAAATCTAATGCATATAGTTGTATCCTCTATGTTAATTGTGTTTTGAAATCCTGTGCCTTAAGTGGGAGGTCATGTTGATTTTGAGGATTTTGTCGAGTTGATGGGCCCAAAACTCCTTGCCGAAACTGCAAACATGATTGGAATAAAAGAGTTAAAAGACGCATTTAGAGAGGTAAGTGTCCGGATTTTAATTTAGATAACGGCTTTCCAAAACTGTGGTCGTGTTGTGAGATTTTGACTGTTTACTTCTCTGTTTTTATTGTTGCTGCTTTTTGTTCTCAGTTTGACACCAACGGAGATGGTGCCATAAGCACATCTGAACTACGGGATGCAATGAGGAAGTTATTGGGCCAACAGGTGAGAGTTAGATTAGAGAGAGATAACAGAGAGTCTCTGAACCATTCATTATGAATACTCACTGTGTGTGGTGCTCCACTAACTGCTGCCAAACTATTTTTTCCAGGTGGGTCTCAAGGAAGTAGAAGATATCCTGAGGGAAGTTGACCTAAATGGTGACGGGCTTGTTGACTTTGAAGGTAAATTCTCTTTACTAACTACTCATTTAAAGTTTTCCGTAGAGTTCATTGTCATTCTCCTCCTCTCTCTCTTCACAGAGTTTGTACGAATGATGTCTCGCTAAGATCATGAAATGATCGGGCCTGAATGTGAAGCTGTGTCCTTCTCTATACTTGACCAAGAACAGAGGACATGTTAATATCTCTGAGCCATCCGATTCTGAATGACACTGGAATTAAAACTCCTTGAATGTTTTGGAGCAAGGTGTCACCTCACACTTTCAATCAGTGTTCAAGTGTTCTTCCTGAAAAGTCTCCTGTTCAACTGAGGCAGAATTTGCTGTAGCCTAGATGATCATTGTCCAACTTGTGTTTTTGCACTTTAATTCTGACTAAATACCTTCCTGTGTGGATAGACTGCTGGTGTCTTGTCTCATCTTCTACGTCGTAAAAAAATAAGTCTTGCAAAATGTTGCCTTTGATATACAATACAGTCAGGATGTGAGAGTGAATGTCTATAGAAAATATGTAAAAGATCAGTGCACTGTTCAACATTTCGGTATATATATTTTCACACAGTATGTGTTATATTAGAAATTGTAAGTGTAATGTCAATTGTGTGACATTGGTGCTCCAACCAGGAACCCATGTGGCAATATAACACCTGTATTGTGACTGTGTGGCCATCTGTGGTTTTTCACTGTGCCAGTCGAGTGCTATAAAAGCATCACTGTCTGACAACTACATGGAACGAAGAAACAGATCTCTGTTATTAAATTCTGAAATACATTTCCTATATGTTATTAGCTACAATAGATCACGGGTAGTGTTAATTCCATATACAAAGATGCCCAGCATCATATGTCTTTAAATGTTCACAGGTTTGAATGTTTAATGTAGCTTTGGGAACAAGTATTGTCTGTTTTTATGAATCCATACTGGCCTGTCTGAGATCATACAGTAGGAATAACATATGTGATCTGTATTTACAATGGATTTGATTATGATGTACCTGTACTGTATGTCAGTGTCAATTGTAGTTGTGGTAACCACACAACTGTGTTGTCGGAGCAATTTGTATGCATGCCAAAGATGAAACATTTATCAAAATTCAGTATGTAGATTTTCAATAAAATAAAATATTTCGAGACGGTAATTGTAGAATAATAAAAAAGGTGTTTACATTTAAGACCTTTATTCTGTGGTGATGTTGTTGAAGAAAGCGCAAAAATAGTTTTTAGTTTGATATTTAGATGTAAAAAACATGTAAAATATCATGCTGTGCATCTTAATCTTGTGCTATTTCTAGATACGGCATATACAAAATTGTCCTCAGTATATTAGTATAGCATTGTGTGCTGTCACTGCATGTCTTGAGTTCAAACCTCCATGTGATATCTGTTATTCATACGCGTCTGGTAAGACTGCTGGCTGGATAAGCTTTACCTGCAGAACCATCACTGTGCAAGTCATCACATGAAAATATCTTCAAGTAACTGTGTTGTGTATTTGCGTGACCTTTGACTATTTCTGCTTGAATTATTTATACTGCAAACATATTTATGTGTTACACATATTACTTAAGGAACATCACAGCATGCATAAAATGTAGGCTATCATTAAAAGAGACCTTGTTTTATTTAGAAGGCAGTGACAGACATTAGCTTTCACATTTTCTTAGTGGCAACTGCAGTGACTTTATGTTGATGCTTTCTCCAGCTAAAACAATTTGACAAAACATGAACACAATAGTAAAGTAAAGCAAGCAAGTAAAATGATATAACACTAAAATGGTCAGAATTAGATTTTTGCAGGCACACTAACACCCACGATAAAACTGCTCGATCACATGCTGCCTCTGGTGGAAACAGCATCACAAAATAGTTCCCCATATGCGTATGCAAAGTATTTTGTGGAAACATTTGGACTTTAAATGAGTTTACTGTAAATGTATTGCAAACATTTAAAAAATATATCCACAGCTGTAGCAAACAATTTAACCATACAGGATTGTGTTTGCTTCCTTTTAATGATCGATAGTATTGTAATATATGTTTACTAACGCTGTGTCAGGTTAAAAAAAATCGAAAGAAACACCTGTCATCTATTTAGGTATTCCTGTTTCCATAGCAATTTCCATTCATTCCTATCCGGGCAACTAATTGCGCCGTGTGCGCGCTGCGTTGGACTCTTATGATTGGACAAGGCTCGGACGATACCATCTCAGAAAAAGGGGGGTGGATATTTCTTAAAGACCACGTCTAATATTTCTATATTTAAACCAAATATGATTTTCAGTCCCTCGAATGTGTTCAAGGAAATATAAGATGTCTTCCATGCGGTTGGTAGTCAGTGTGAGCAGAACAGCCTAACTACATACCGTCTTACAGGTTTGGAGTGATTGGTGAATCAACCGGTGAAACCAGATAGATAACGTAGAGCCAAGTGATGAATTATAGGAGAACAATTATCATCTATAACAATGCACTGTTCCCATATTTTAGCATATTTGTGGTTTAATTTAAGTTCAGCGAGGTTCCTACCCTACGTTTAGCCCTGTACTCGTTATCTTTATTAATTTAAAAACTAGATTTACATTTCCATTGTGACTGGCCAACTGCTTGGTTACGTGTAAACAGCGTTAGGTTAATGTCAATCCTGTCTTATTGTCCTATGTCACTGGGCTTTGATATGAAAACGGTGTTGCATCGTTCAGCAAAGCTCAACAGGGAATGTGATTCGACGGCGTGTGTGTCACTTATTGGCCACAGGCGCCGCCTCCTGCGGACTGGCAGCAGAGTGAACGTCGGTTCGGATGCAACGCATTGAATGAAAGTCGGTGGATCGTTAGCAGGCTGTTGCCACCAGCAACTGGGAATAGCTCCTCGCCGTTAAGTTCTCGTATCCACGCACTTGGCGAGACTGTGTGAGCTGATATCAGGTTGCACGTGGGCAAAAGACAGGTTCTGGACATTTGTGGAAGGGGAAGGTAAGAGACGTGTGTGTGTGTGTGTGTGTGTGTGTGAGAACGCTAGCTCTCGTGGACCAAGTATTACTGGTTAGACAGGTAGGTTAGCTAGCTAGTCGAACCGACCAACGTTACACGCTGGTCATTTCTAGTTTGCCTGAGTTAATGAATCAAAGAAGCTGTAGCTATACCGTGCATGTGTTAAAGTTAAGCTGTGGTACGTGTTTGAACTGAACTGTTACTTCCTGTGTCTGCGTGATCACGCTGCTGCCGGGGTATCAGTGCTGTGAACGTTAGCATGCTGGCTAACTCGGATATCATGTTGCACGTCCTCAAGAGAAGCTGGCTAGCTCCTTGTGTTAGCTAACCGTGTGTGTGTGTGGTAAATGCCGGACGCTGTCTGCCTCTGTGTCCAGGACCGTTCCCGGTGTGTGGCAATGCAGCGGGTCACGGCGCAGCTCGTCGCCGGGCTGGTTGCAGCGGTGCTGTCGCTGCTGACGGAGCAGTGCCGGGCGGACGGCGGGGCCCTCATCCTGGCAGAACGGGTTATCTGGGCTGTCAATTGCGGTGGTGAATCGCATGTAGACGTGCACGGTATTCACTTCAAAACGGACCCGTTGGAAGGAAAACTTGGCAAAGGTGAGTCGATGTTAAACTGCTGATGTGCGTCTGCGTGTCTCGCTGGGCTTCACCTGTAAGGTGTTGCAGCGAGTGACGTTGTGACGGTAAAATGTGTTCTTCAGAGTAATCTACGTTTCTAGCCGAAACCTCTGCGTGGTCTGGCTTCCGCCACGAACCACAAACTAATGAGGAGTCAGCATACGGGCTGCAGCGCCGCCTCTGTCAGTGTGTCGCGGAAGCAGGTGATGATGTGACCAAATTGACTGCAGTCGTTCTTGGCTCCAGTTATGAGGCACAGATACTGTAATTGCAAGCGGTCAACACATTCTGGTAACTTGCCATTTTGGACAGAAGGCCACTGTATTTCATGAAGTGCAGGAGAAGGTCAGGGCTTGTGCAGTGTGTTCCGTTGCTTGACTTAAAAACATGATCATTTTCCCAGTAATTCAGTTTTTAATGTGTATGCTATTCTCCTTTTGTAGCATCTGATTATGGGATGCGTCTGCCAATACTGCGCTCCAGTGCAGATGACCAGATTCTGTATCAGACGGAGCGCTACAATGAGGACACTTTTGGATATGATATCCCTATACGTGAGGAAGGAGACTATATATTAGTTATGAAGTATGCAGAAGTTTACTTCGCCCAGTCACAACAAAAGGTATGGGAATTAATAAGTCATAGACATTCCAGTGTGAGTGTGTATTTATTAAAGTTATTTTCCTCAATGTGTATAGTGAGCAAAAGCATGTCATTTTGTTCCTGTTATATACATTTCACAGCACCATTGTGTTCAGACGGTACTGTTGGGGCTTGAATACCCATCAGTGTCCTCTACTGTGGGCAACTCGAATGTTAAGCTGTGTGTGCGTTTGTGGATACGCCTGTAATCATTGCTTTATTTTGAAATATATTTTTCCAGGTGTTTGACGTCCGTCTAAACGGCCATGTGGTGGTGAAGGACCTGGATATCTTTGAGCGAGTTGGTCACAGTACCGCTCATGATGAGATAGTGTCCTTTTCTATTAGACGTGGCAAGCTGAGCGTGCAAGGAGAAGTGTCCACTTTCAACGGCAAGCTCACTGTGGAGTTTGTAAAGGTGAGTTGTTAATGCATGACACAAGTCCCCACATGTATAAAACTGTTATCCTCGAAGCCCTATTGCTTATTCAGTTATTATATATATGAAATATAGTTTATTTTCTGAAGATGACAATGGGCAGCTATGTGCAATGGAAAGGCTTTGAGAGAATAACCATTACTTCATATTTAAATTACTTATATACTTATACTTGAGCTGTGTGGGGAAATTAACATCATAACTTTGATGTCAAAGTGTCACTTATTCAAACACACGCCCGACATTCGTAAAGGGATTTTGACAGCCAGTTGGCGTGTGTGGGCCAAGCAAATGACTGGCAACGCTCACACGCCTAGTTGTCCTTTTATCTTTCTTCTCAACTGTCTGTTAATCTGCTTTCATATTTTCCGTTATTTATTTAGCCGTTTTTCAAGTTGGTGGTCGCTTGCCTTTTTCTATTTCTCGTAGATACGATTACTGTGATTTAGGAGAGGACAATGTCCAAGAGTCTGTAGCCCGTCTCTAAGTAAGCTAAGAGGCCCATTGATCCATCACCCTAAACAAATAAAAAAGGGCCGCTTAACTATTGCTATCATTGTAAAGAGGTTATTAATTCTGCCACTCTTACTTGTCACATTTTACTCACTAGTAGTTCCTGCTGTGGGCATGCAGAAGCAAGTGTGTTGGTGAAGTGTCTCCCCCTCACTTTATCCAACACCAACGCTGTACTTTTAGACACTTCCTAAAAGCTGATGTATATTACATTTCCCTTTTTGTACTCCACGCAATCAACACAGCACCGTACTTCTGTTTCTTTAGGAATACATTTGCCACAGAGCAGTGAGGAGAGGTATTTTAGAGGGTTGTTGACTTGTGTATCAACATTAGTTACATTTCTCCTCCTGCAAAACGTGGCAAAAATGCCCATGACTATATTAAGAATACATCTTTATGATGCCTAATATTTAAACGTGTAGTTAAGTGTGTTTTTTGCATTTTTTTTAAATGTGTGAACTTGCTGCAGGCCACACAAATAATGTGTCAATAATAAATATTCCTTTCAAGCCATATCATCTGATAAAATTCAAGATTTTGCTTGTGGGTTTTTAGAACATCTGTAGGCTAAATTTGGAGGGTGACATATTTCCAAAAATATTTGTATGCAGTGCAGTGACGTCATTCTTTTGATTGTTGATGGCTCACGTGCCCTCCCTGCTATTTCTTTCTTGAAAAAGATACAAGTAGGACACACTGTCCGCTCTTTCTGTAAAAAGTAACACTGTTCTTACAATGAAAAAGAAAGACAAGAAAGGTGTTTTTAATGATTGACCACCTTATTTTGATAAGGCCGCTAGAACCATTATTTATGAGTTTCTTGTAAGAAAACTAATGATGAGCCATTGCTAGAAACAAGTTTACCATCACTCTTACATTTGACACGCTGTGTTTCAGGGTTATTATGACAACCCCAAGGTCTGCGCTCTCTATGTCATGAAGGGGACACTAGAAGGTGAGTCCTGACACTGCAATCATACCCTTTAGCATTTTGCACAATGTACTCATTTTAGTAAAATAGTCACGACTTGAGCTTAAGGATGTCCCACAAAAAGAATTTGGAAGGATTACATTTTTTAAAAGGGTCATGAATGCATTTTAAAATCTGCATGCTTTGTGTGGCACACAGTTCTCATTAAATCTCTTAAATACACACACATAGCATATATCAGCGGCCTCTGACCTCAACAGACACAACAGGAAATTCAACCCAAATCAATGAGGTAAGATTGGTATTAAGGTTGACTACCAGTTCGATAGAGGGAATGTTTTGTAATAAAATGGTAAAGGCGTACAACGACGTTCATTTATTTCCACATTCATTTCGGAGAAAATTAGGTTGAGTTTTAGGACGTTTACGGGAGGATGATAAAAAAAAACGTAGAGCCCTGGTAGTACTTGTAAACTTGGTTGCAGAAGTAATAATCAAGTGTTTCGATACATTAATTTGTGAACCAATTTCACTGCATATGATTTGGACCAACTTTCTTTGCCCATTTTTACCGGACAGATGTGCCAAAACTTCAGCCTCACCCTGGCTTGGAGAAGCCCGAGGAAGAGGAGGAAGAAGAGGAGGAGAGTGAGGCCGGCGAGGAAGGTGCGAAGAAAAAGGTCCCAGCAGATTTCAAATACAGGGTCCAGTCAGGGCCCCGAACACCAAACCCATATGCAGCAGACAACAGCAGCCTCATGTTTCCCATCCTTGTGGCGTTTGGGGTGTTCATCCCCACACTGTTCTGCCTCTGTCGGCTGTGAGCTGCAACTAGCGATCGAGGGGACGACAAGCAGACGAGACGGAGTGAGACTATGGAGAGGGAGGAGGGGGGAGGGACGGGGTAGTGACGGCAGCACAGGTAAAGGCATACACACAGGAGAGAGCTTGGAGAACATTTTGACAACGGAGGACAAACGGAGACGATAACTTTTCGTGAAGCCACTTGGCGACGAGGCAAATGCTGCTGTTGAATTCTGCCGCTTAGCAAAGAAAAGGAGATCTAGGAAGTGTACGCTGTGCGCTTCTTTGTGAATGTGTTTCGCATCGAACTCCGCTGACAGTTTTGAACAATGTTAGTCATTTCCACTCAGACTGAGCAGATGCTAGTCTTCAAGGTTTGAAACTACATTTCAGCAACTAAGGGATGCTCAGGAGTGATTGGTCCGGGCCCGTTTTATAAACTAAAAGCATTGGCGCTCTACTGTGGCAAGGAAATCCACTCTGTTTAACACTCCTGCTCCACATCTGGTCAGATGTGGTCCCTAAAATTGGAAATGGTGCTGCCTAGAAATTGGTTAAATAGTCAGTGTAGATACAGTTGCCATTTGAGAGGCTCCCATTATTCTCAACTTGCCACATTTTTATGTCTTTCGACTTCGATCTAGTTTGTCATTTGTTGACGAGCCATCATCTTCTTGCCAGAAATTCTTGAAATAACTTGCCGTCGAACCAGATCTGTAGCTGGCGGGATTATTCTCTGTCTAAATCCAAGTCTGCCTTTTTATATCGGTTGTTAGTTCCCCAAATCTCCTGTGTGGTCACGCATGATAGACTTATTTGGCATTGTTCCATCCAACACTGATTCAAGGCCATTAAACATTCAATAGTAATCACAAACTCTCTTGTAGTTACTTTTTTTTTCTCCATTTCAATCCATTTTATAGTTTAAACATTACAAAGTGAAAATGTGGAACCGTTTCTTTCAATAAGAGACGGCAGAATCACGTTTATGCTGTGAAATGCTGAAGTGAGTCGGCATCTTTCCATCACTGTATTTTCCGAGCGCTTTGCCTTCTCTATTCATTTATTAAGTATGCATGCATGCCTGCCGCTTTGTTTCACCAAAGAATGATTTTTTTTTAAATTTAGTTCGAAAAAGAAAGCTTGGTGTCCTGTTCTAATTTGACAAACGGCTCGCAGATACCCTCCTGAAGGCCTCTGGGGCAAGTGGTTAGAATTGTCTATATGTGGACGTACAGTACCTCTCACTTATCTAAATTGATCTGATTCAGAAGAATAGAGTGTTGGATGGAGTTTATATCGGTGGCTAACTGAGTGGACGGAAGTGTAAACAATTTAATTTTAAAAAATCCTTAATTAGTTTTTTATTTCAAACGATATGCTGTGTTGACTCCGATGGGCCGTGAACTTCAGTCCTCCGTGTGATTTGAAAGCAAGAGGCCAGCCGGCCGCTGCAGCTCCATGCATTAAATCAGAAAGAATCAGTCAATGCACTTTTTTCAAACATCCCTAAAGTTGCTGTGTGTGTGTGTTTGTGTGTGTGTGTGTGTGTGTTCCACACATTCATCCACCTGCCGTCAGAAAAGAGAAAGCACAACATCTGTTGTTTACTTGACGTTCTAAACCAACAGTTATTGCATTTTCCACAATCCTCTCTCAGCCTTTTCGAATCTGTTGTCTTAAACTTTTTAATGTGGACTGTAACATTTTGTTAATTAAGTGTGAACTTTTCAGTGCAATTAAGCTACTTGTTCTGGTCCTTGAATTGATTGAGCAGACTTTCTTTTTCTATTTTTATCTCAAATTCAAGCCTTTTTTGCGACCTGGCCCCACGATGACATCTCGTTTAGTTTCCATGCAGTCTGGAAAGCAGCGCTGTTCCTCCGTTTTCGTGGAGTTGCTTTGTGAACCCTCCTCTTTCTGTGTCTAGTTGCATCCCTTAAGTGCTTAGCTCTTCCTCCAAGGCTGGTCGTGTAACTTTGCCTGCTTCATTAATGCTGATGTCCCCAACACGCCCGGACGGCAGTGCTGTTGCCGTATGCAGTGCTTGAAATGGTTACGAATTCCGGTGTTGTGGATCCCTCCTCCGTCAATTCTCCTTCCCATTTTGATTTGATGGCGAGCAAGATGTTTATGCCCGAAAATATTTTGTCAATTGTTGGTGTTTGAAATTTCTTTCTCCTTGATTTTATTTTGATGATGTAAATCCGACTCCTATTTAAGACGTATAAGCACCTTCTTGTTTTTCTTCTGAAAAGATGCAAAATGTTCATTTAATTCAGCGCCAAAGTCACCGTGTCTACACAGTTGCGTGTGTATATAAGGTACTAAATCACACTTTTATGGTGTGACAACAGTTTTGTTTTCCTCACGTTTGTGCTGTAGGTGAGGTGTAAGGGTTCCTTTGATTATCTCGTGACAACTTTGTGGGCTTTCTTCTGGGAGAGGAACGGTTGCCGGTACAGAGTATACCTTTTTTTTTCTTTTTTCGGTGCAGGTTGATGAACTGACTGTCGGGAAGTCGAATAAATGAGATTGTGTCTGAAAATATGGAATCTTCCATTCTATTATATATATATATAATTTAAATCAGAGCGGGGCTGATCTGGAGATATTTTATAATGCTCTTTGATTTTTATGTTTTAATTTTTTTCCTCAGGATCCATTTTGTTTTTGTGTTTTTAAAACTTGATATTTTATTGGTGTGACATTTTGCACTGCCTCATGAATTCTAAAATCATGTCATTTTTGTGCGTTTGTCTTTGTTGCCTTGAATTATTGAATACATTGTGCTTTACTATCATTCACCTTGAGGTTGTTCTTTTGTTGGCTTAAAGATACTTTCTTCATCCCCAGGGGGGAATTTGTTTGAAGCAGCGGCAAACATGTTTATCTGGGCTGGATTCTCATTGCACAGAAACCACTCTGGTTTGGAGGAAGGGCCATCTGTCAGACTTATTATATCTTGAACCTCAACTTTTCTGGGAGCAAAGCCAGTGAAAAAAGAAATGTGAAATGCAGACGTCCAGCACTTGCTTCATTCTAGCTGCTCACGAATCTGCGTTGGACTTGTTACTGTCCATATATCTCATAGCTGAATGAACTAGAGGGGTATGAAGAGCTGCTCTGTTTTTAGTTTTTTTTCACACTAGAACCAAAGAATTGACTCCATTCCATCGTAATTCTTCAACAGTCACCTGACTAACAGTTCTTCATTTCTTTCTTTCTTTCTCTCTCTGGTAAAGCAGTGAATGAGCCAGGCACATATTTGTTGTCCCCATTAATTATTCCCTGCCATGACACCTTGTCTTGAAATGTCCATCCTAAAAAAAAACTATGTTAATAGCTCTGTGATTAATGTAAATTTGTTTAAGTTGACCTCTATTACTATTTGTCCTTGTTTTCTTCTTTTTACTTCAAAGCAACTAAACATGAGATGAATTTAAACTGAGACAAAATTAAACAGCAAAACATCTGCCCATGTACATCTAAAATGGCCACGGCTGATAAATGCTGTCTCTTTTTAATAAATGTGCTATTTTATCAGAATGTGGTGCCGCTGTTATTCCACTCGGACACCGCTGAGTACTTTGTGAGGTAACTTTACATTCGACTCCACAGCGTCTAGATATTCTTATATTATTTCTTGACAGATGTACAGAGTAGTCACAGCTCATGTACATGCCTTTTGTTTGTCCAGGTGTTGTTATTTCCATATTTTTCCACAAACTGAACGCCTCTTTAAATAGACTGGCGTATCTAAAAGGTATCGGGAGCAGAATATCCAAAAGAGGAACACGGCTGAACAAAGCACACTTTGTCCATGAGCGAGTTGGCCTCACACTTATGTCACGAGGCATTGTTAGATCATGCTTTAATAACCAAATAACTTCATAAAGTTACAGTATATCATTAACTATTAACATGTGTGTGTGTATATATATATATTTACAAAAAATACATTTATAAATTAATACATTTGACATTGAAGTGCATCATTTCCTTGTAAGCGTTGAGCCTAAATGTCTTCAGTCGGAAAACAGATTCACCAAATGAAATGTTTCCATGCGGAACCCAATCTGCCTTCATCTGTAGTACAGAGCCATGAAGGGTGGTGCATGCGAGAGGTGAACACCGCCCGTTTCACAGGAGACCCACGATGCAGCCTGGCTGCAGCCCAGGACCAGGCCCAGGTCCAGAGCAGGCAGCGTGCTGGCCACCCCATCCCCCCACACATCAGTGTCCTGCAGAGCCCCAGAAGCAGGCCGTTCTCCTGGTGGGTACTTCCTGGAAGAGAACACCGGCCGCCGCATGTTCTCCAAGCTGGGACCACCTCCTGCACCACCAGTCGCCTGTTTCAGACTGTGGAACAGGAATAGCAGATCTACTCTCAGCTCCAACGTGTTGCCCTGTGACCACCAGCTGTACCTGGAGGTGAGAGACAACAGGGTTACAACCAGGACACTCTCCCAGAGGCCTCCCTCTCACAACAGCTGGGCGTCTTCACAGGCTTTTAGAACTGAAATAAGGAGTTTGAATAAAAGTAAAGATCATATTTTTACCTCGTAGGTAAGCCTCGCTTTGCCATAGATGAAAGCACAGGATAGATATCCAGATGTTGTGGGTTGGAAAGTTGGAGGCGGAGCTCAGCTCTCATAATCCTCAATGACAAAATCTCCCTGGTGAGCAGAAACTCCACAGCTGAGCCTGAGGAGGAGAACAAGAGGCCGTCAGGAGTCTGTCACAGTCATGTTAAGATGGGTTTCATGACAGACACACTGCCAGGCTGAAGCTTAATACATCAGGACCAGAGATGTGAGGGGACATGAAGACACATGCCGCATTGATCTGGTCATAAATGTCCTCCAAGCACATTACCCTTCACTTGTACAGCGTGTAACATTCTTGCAGTCTTTCTACACAATGTGCATGTTTGCATCTGGATGCTTGATGCATCTGTTGCTCTCCTCATTCAACCATATCCTCTGCATGTGATCAATTTAAACTTTTAATGAGCAAGCTGCTCTTTTTTCTATTACATTATATATTCTAAACAATGTTAATGCTGGGGGACATATCCAAATCTAATGAGCATGTTTTGCAGTTATGAAATGAAATGAATCTCATGACTGATGCGTTTTGATGCAGTTTAATTTGTCACCACTGCAGTCCTCTTAATGGTTGATGTGTGTCGGCCTACAGTCATGTTGTGGAGATACCAGCTCCCCTGGTTACAATAGTTTGTTTATGTTACATTGAGACTCATTTAGTGAAAATAAAGCACATTGAAATGTAACCTTGAAGTTTTGGTTACATGTCTTGGTCTGAGCGCTGCGACCCATCAAGGCCCACTGAGCCTCTCTTTGTAAATCATATGTACCAGGACCACCACAGAAAAGTTCTACATTGCACTACAAGAAAATAACAAAGTCAATCCGGACATGGCATCTGTTTCCGTTGGATCTACTGCGTCTTACCTCCCCTCAATCGACCTTGAATTCCCTTTACGTTTCTGCAGTTTACTCCTTCTTGACAGCAGTGGTAAACCCGTCGGACAAAGCTGAAGAGGGATTTCCCGGGGAAAACAGAGTGCCGGGATGCTCCCGGGGTAAAGGGCCGGACACGGAGCTGCAGCCGCGTTGCATTATCCTCGGGATCGTGTGTGTTTTCTAGCCAAGGCGCCACCAGCTCTGCACACCGCTCCAGGTGCGTGTCCGCGACCCCGCGCCTCCAGCGCCTCAACGCGTCCGTGCGTAAAGTTGGTCCGGAGGACTCATCCGCGGTTTTCTGGGACTGTGCCATAAATCCCAGTTTGTCGACTGCGCGACCAAATACTCCAATGTCCCTTGCCATCGCCGTGAAAAGAAATAGAGCAATCCAGATGCAGTGCGAGGAGGCCATGGTGATGTATCTCTGAATCCTGGCCTGGATGTTCACCGGTAACGGGCAGCTTCTCAGTTGTGCCAACGCGCTCTCTCTCGCTCTCTCTCTCTGCCTGCCTCCTATATATCCCACTGACAATGGGGACATCTTACCACTTAGAATTTGAATCCCGACCCTCCTCATAGACCCTGCCCCTCTTTTTGTTCGAGCCCTTAACCACCCATTTACCCCCCACTGCTTTCTTTTAATGCGCCTGCATAATGAGGCGCCCCGAAATGCGCCGACCCCAACCATTCAAATTCAGCGACTTGGCTAATGACTCCATATCTGGAACATCAAGAACCATCTTATTACAACACATATAGCGCAGAAACATTCGGATAAAACATGAATAATAACATTTTATGAGCATGTGTTTCGCTTTTTAAATACCCTTGCGCACGTCCCTCTTCGGCCAGTTGTGACCAATTGAAACGAGGCATTAAGCCCGAGGTGAAAAACAATGGCTCCGGATTGCAGGGTCACATGCAGGCCGCTGATGGGCCTGAATAAGGCCGTGTAGCCCCTGTGGTTTTAAACAAGCATTTACTAAAAGTAGCTCACAAGACTCAGCACAGAGGGTCATGTATTCATTTAATTCCCACTAATAATGCACTCCAGTATCACAGTGGACCGTCTCAGCAAACATTAGAACACTAACAAATGACACTTTTGATGGAGCAAACAGTAGATCTAATAGCCAAGTGGTTAAATAATATGTTGTATGCTACTAAAGAGTCGATTTCAAATAAATATTTGTTATAAAAACTATTTTAGATCATTTTATAGATGTGTGACAGTTTTGTGCAGCAAGTAAATGTAGGAGTATGTACAAATGCAGCTAAATAGTAGAACGATTCTAACTTGGCGTTTGTCAAAAATGTCCAATACAATTAATAAACACAAGATGTTTTTTTATCATTTACTTCAGTGACGATGAAAAGACAATATCTGAAAACTGAAAAGGTTTCCAAAAGTGTGCAGCGTGTTAACAGGAGCTTAATATGGCAACATGGCGCTTCAAGATACAACGGGTAATGTGTTGGAGCATCACAGGAAACAAACAAGCACTAAAAAGAACTGAAACTGAAACCTCATTGTTAACCAACCATCCTCTGACATTCATAGTAATACAAATTTAGAAAATGCAACGTTCTGCTATTAATGTGAGTGCCATGAATTTGTATAGCAGGTGCTAATATGATGCAATGTAAAAAATAAACCACAACCACAAGACTGAGTAAACTTTGATTCAGATTGTCCCCATCGACTTTAAGGTTACTCACAGAGCAGCGCTCCATATCTTAAGAAACCCCACTGCTGTCAGAGCAGGTTAACCCCGTGTTTCAGTAGTCTGTGTCGCGCCTTGCCGGGAAGCGAGAACGCACTGTCCTGGTGGTTAGGGATGCCGGAGTTCCTCAGCGAACCCCCGTGCTGCTGGAAGTAAGTTTCCTGGGCCACGCTGCGGGTTCCATACACAGCAGCTCCAGCACTCCTGTGGTGAAAATGTCACATTTACATTTCAAGCTTGTAAGGTGAAAACCTTATGCAAAAGAGTAAACAGACTAAACATTAGAACTCTCTGTCCCAGTAAATGTGAGTTGTTGGACTGTGGGAGATCATTTTGGATGAGGGAGATCATTTTGGGATTGGTTGTATATGATAGACAAGACAACTTGACAGATCCAATCCCCACCCCCAACTTCTACTTGAGGAGCCAAGAAAGGAATGAGAAGCCCCCCCCCCCCCCCCAACCCCCACCATCAAGTCACTGCCATACTGACCTGATAATAGCCTCCTGCAGAGTTTCAGTGTTACAGAAATGTGAGTGAAGGAGTGATGTGGCCCTCACAAAAGGACGCTCCAGGGCTTCCCCGGGTCGACCAGACAGGTTGGCTGCAGTGACACACAATAACAAGAGACTCGGTACCACAGTGGCACATTAACCTGGACATGCGTGCCTGCTGCACAAAGGAATGCTGATCACAGTCGTACTAATTAGACATTAGCTCATGCAAAGAAAAATATAAACTACAACCCCCAGCCCCCCCCCCCAGCCCCCCTTCGTCCCCAGGTAGAGATGATGGGGCAGAAGATACTCACTCAAGAAGAAAAGTGAAAAGTGGGGAAACTGGGAAAGACAGAATTTTTTTGTAAATATAAAAAAATGCAAAAAAAGAAGAAGATGCAAAGCGAGTTCAGAACATAAGAGAGTAAGAGTGAATGATGGGAGGAGACAGTTTAGAGTGTTATTGAAGCCTCACTTGTCAGGGTGCTCTGAATGCAGTCAAAGTGGGCAAAGATGTAGGGTCCTGGAGGGCCTGGGGCCCCTGGAGAGATGGTCCTCAGATGGGCCTCTAGTCCATTGAGTGACGCCAGGCTGCTGTGATACTGGACACAAACCAGAGAGGAAGAGCCGTATGTCACCAAGGCCAAGTCGGTGCACTCGTATACAGCTGGGGGATTACCGAGGTCGTCATTGGGGAAGTGTTACATCAGCTGTGTCCTGAAGCTTGTACTCGTAAAATAACTTTCACTATCTTAATGTGACAAATGAGAGAAAGGGTTATGTAGATTCACGTCGTTTCTCACCACTTCCTCCATAGAGTCGGTGTCACTCAAGAAGTGGGGCTCCACCAGCAGAGCGAGCACCAAGCCTTTCACCCGGTGCAGGTACAGCGTCATGGGAATCAGCGGACACTCCCCTTGGTGGTCGAAAGCAGCAGCGCGAGGAGGATCTGGTATCTCTGCCGAGTGGCCCGGAACCTTCCCAAGGACACCTCTACTGACCTCTTCCAAAACGTTATCGCCATGGGATTCCTCAGCCCCTGTGAAGTCAAATACCGTCCCACAGGCGGTGTCCCCGTCTCCTCCGCCCCCATTAGCATGGGAGTTTTCTCCAAACAATGAACCGTCTCCTTCATTATGCATCTGGCTGACCTCGTCTCTGTTGCTGTGAAAACTGTGATAATATGACTCGTCCAGCACCTCCTCCTCAGCTTCAGGGGAGTGTTTTCCATTCGAGAGAGGGAGCTCTATCTGTTGCGTTGGGGGATCGGCGAAGCTGTGCGACGGATCTGGGCTCAACACAGAGCTGTGTGACGAGCGAGGACCGGAGGACACCTTCTGGGGGGACTGGGAGGAACCTGTGTCCGATGGCTCTGACTCGGTGGAGGGAGTGTCAGATAACGTTCTTGACAGGCGGGTCTTCCTTGTGGGGGTGCTTTTGTGTGGAGTCGTACGGGAACTGAAGGGTAGAAAACAGTTTGAGACACTTGGAATTCTCTGGGAAATGCTTCACAAAGAGGACAGAAACTCAGAGAGGGAAGACACTACCTGAAGTCTTTGTAGACGGGGACGGATTGCAGGTACTGAAGTTCAGACATGGTCAGGAACACCGTAGTGGAGCTGACGGTGTTCGGTCCATTAGACCTCCGGGCCTGCATCAACATTAAAACACTGGTGTGAAACTTGTCACTGTTAAATAGGAATAGTTCAACACTTTGTGTATGCTAAATTCTCAGCCAAATACAACGTTTTCTCGTTATATTATTTAGTTCAAATAAAGATAGCAAGATATTGTAAACAATTCCAAACTGCTAGGCTAGTGATTAGTTTACTTCTTTAAATGTTTTATACAGAACTCGGGCTCTTGGTGAGAAAAGCTATATTTAATTCAATTCAGTTTATTTGTATAGCCCATTCTCACAAATTACAAATTTGCCTCAGAGTGCTTTATAATCTATACATATAGACATCCCTGTCCCAGAAACTCACATCGGATCAGGAAAAACTCCCAAACAACCCTTCACGGGGATATTTAGCAGGCAGTCGTGCACTGGCGTCTCACCTCAGTGTACGTTTCACTCTCATGAACCATCACCTTCATTGTGAGATCTGGAGACATCTGTGTGCTGACAACCCTGTGGAGAGAAGGCAGGAAAGTGATATTTCAAAACCTGTTATGAACAGAAAGCTATTCACTGACAGGTCGGTACAGTCGACATGCCAACTCACCTTCCTCTGAACAGAATACAGCCCGCTGCCACGAGGGGGCAGCGCTGACACGCCTGCAGGATGAGGGCAGCTTTGAGCAGGAGAAGTGGATCAATCTGGGGACAAGAATTGAAATAGTTGCCTTTCAGTTCATGTAGAGTAGACACACAGACACTAAGAGGTGAGACATATACAATGCATCAGCCAATAACTTAATCAGTTAAGTTGTTACACCAAGAGACACTACTACAAGACACTGCCATGTTGGAAGATACATTTGTATTATGCTACTTCATCTGTTGTATAATGTGACACAATTGGCATGAGAAGTATACCACAGTGGGATCTTAATATATGCTTTAATCTATTTCAATCTGTTATTCGTGCAATGAATATGCAGAAAGTTGGCCAAGACACATTTAGCACTTCCACAATATACCGGACATTGTGACAGTCATGTCCTGTCTGAGAACATCTGGTTGCAGCAGCATTAGAAAAGCAATTGTGGAACTGCGACACCATGTTGTACGTACATTAGTCGAGTCAATTGTTCTCAAGCAGCTGAAGATGTGATGAAGCTCCAAGGATCCTGACTGCAGGTGTGAGAGGTACCGCGCCCATCGACCAGCCAGAGTTTCTTGACTGTTTAGCTAAAGTGCAAAACAATTTACAATAAGCAACTTTTAAATTACAATGCAATGAATACATACAAAAATGACCTACTCATTTGAAACTTAGAAATTGCCTAGTTTCAGTTTTTTATGTGCTCAGATTGTTTGTATATTGCTCAATTACGATGTCTACAACTTTATTCTGATGCAAGTCTTTCTATAAAAACACATCTTAATCTCTGAGGGAGAACCCAGAAAGAAAATAAGGCTTCTGTGTTATGAGACAACTAGACAACTGGACATGCACCTGATAGCTTCGTCGGACGGAGCCGTTGTAGAAACAAAAGAGGTTTATTAGCTGATCCAGGAGCTCACAGACACTGACGGTGGAGACTTCCACTGAGCAGCCCAGAGCCTGGAGGAACAAAAAGAAACCCCCAACATGTTTTAAGTCAGAAAGATCTTGAAAAGTTGCAGCTGAACCACTTGTGTGCTCACTCACCCAGAATAAGTCATCTTTCATCCGGATGGAGAACGTGTTGTGGCGCAGCCGGAGTATACGCACAGGGGAGGAGGACAGCTCAGAGACGCAGCGGCCAGTGCCGGCCAGCTGACCACACAGCAGCTCCTGCTTATCTAAAGGGGTCTGACAGAAATATAGGTAGAAACCAACTTTGAGATTACCGAGTTTAAAACGGCGAGTACAAATATAAACACATACAGAAGCTTTATCATGAGGGTGTGATACCTCTTCAGGGTAGAAGTAGCAGATTCCCTCTCTGGTAAGATCACCTTCTCCTTTGACCTTGCATCCATCGTAGAGGAAGAAATAAGTGCACCTGCAAAATAAACACAGAAAGAAATGTCTGAACGATTCATTGAATGGATTCGGTTTGGTTTCCTGGACATGGAGAGGATAATTCATTCATTCTCCCTCATTAACAGGCTGTTCAGTCCCTCACTTTATTATTATACTTGATAAGAAAAGCCAAATGTCCAACAGGTGTTAGAGTAGCTGTAATGTGTGTTTGCTGTACAATAATAATCGGTATTAACTCGTGTTCACAGGGGCACCGAGAACGCACGCGCACAGACCAGAGTATTTTGATTTCACCAACAACAGACACCAGTGAGCACAGCTGAATGTTTACGAGGCGAACTACTCTGCAGTCTCAGACGATCTTACCTTCTTGAGTCTGGCAGCATGAGCTCCGTCATCACCAAGGAAAGTCCAGAAAAAAAGCTAGAAGTCGCTCAGTCATTCGTTGTCTTATAACGGTGTGTTTCCTACCCGACGGACTGGAGATGCACTCTGACAACAACAACAACAACAACAAAAGAAAGTAATATTTAGAGTTGAGTTGTGACTCCGAGAGAGACGTTTCTAATCTTCCGACGCACCGCAGGACACTAGTACGTGTGTATTGTTGTTCTCTTCCACTGTTGACGTTGAACTGCTGCTAAACGTAAAGTTTGAGAGGGTTAGCGCCACTTGAGGAATGCGGGTGAGTCAGTCACACGTATCGTTCGTGGAAGTCATGTGAAAGTACGGCAAGCGTACAGGAACAAAACTAGTGGCCATTGAGAAATAACCAACGAGCATTATAGGTAGAATATATACTCGCATTATAGGCC
This sequence comes from Pseudoliparis swirei, assembly GCF_029220125.1. Classification (NCBI taxonomy): domain Eukaryota; kingdom Metazoa; phylum Chordata; class Actinopteri; order Perciformes; family Liparidae; genus Pseudoliparis; species Pseudoliparis swirei. The sequence continues at coordinate 8,352,173 of NC_079394.1, forward strand.
TACTTCTACGTGAGTTTAAGCAGGCTTTAAATCGCACTACTTCAATATAGAAACAAAATATAATTACACGTTTTGTTATATTATTATTACTGATGAATCACTGTGCAAATAAAATGTGTATGTCGTAGGGGGTCAAATGAAGCTATACACAACTCTACTTTTGATATCTCAGTCTGGAGCAATGGATCATATTTTTATGATATTATTATCAAATCATGCTCTTCAAAGTATAGCTGTCAGACATATAGTATATGGAAATACTCTGGTGACGTAGAGGCTACCATCAAATTGTGCATAAGCCTATGTCCAGTATGTACTCCAAAGGGACCACAAAGACCCCGGGTAGCTGGGGTCTCATATAAGTCAATGGTATTCTTATATGTACTATATTACAATTAATAATGTGCATAATCACACTACTTGAACATCTGCTGTATATGGAGATTAAATGTAATTATTTAAAAGGAGAACACAGTCATCTGTGTTATTCAGGTAATGTCACGTGTGCTTACATAGAACATACATGACAAGAGACTCCGTAGAAAATGGATCTTACAGTGCATCTATCTTTGAATCCGTAGTGAATCCTATTTTCAATGCTCGATTGAAGATGCCTTCAGAATTTGACGACGTGACCGCGTGCAGCACTGTCAGCCAATGGCTGGATTAACGCGCGGTCACAATGGAGTCAGCTGACCAGGCGAGAGCTGCAGCTGCTTCCTCTCTATTCTGGAGTCAGGACTCAGGTTCATATCCTGGATCAAATGGTAATCGTTGAAGGTCAAATTGCACTCCGAATAAATCGCTAAGCAGCTCGCCATCTTGAATGAGCCCAAACCTCCGCGCCGGAGTGCAGAGACCTCTGAGGGGGCGTCATTTCCGGGGGGCCATGTCCCCTGAAACCATGCTTATCCATAAGGTCTTATGCTGTTTCACCTAGAGATCAAATGCAACTACACGAGGCGCATGAACGACATCAGGAAGAGAGAAAAGGGTCGAGGAGGATGGGCAGCAGCCAAACAGACGATAATAAACACAATACTCACAATTAGTGTAAGATTGAAGCGTTCAAGCAACAAATGTATTACAATAATGATGCTGGCACACTATGTGTGTGTGTGTTTCCCTTCCTGTGGGATTCTGTTAATATATGTATTTGCCTTCAATATTGTTTGTGAGGGTTATGAGTCTGCACGTGCAATATGTTCGGTTTAATTAGTTAAGGTGCAGTTTTAATTTACAGCACATGATTGTCCTATTTCTGTCATTGCCTCGCTTTCTGCTCAAATGCTGTAACGTTCCTCTTGTGAACATGTTGTTTCATTTTAGGAGGCCGTAATATGTTAGTAATGGAATTGTAGTTTACTCAGTAACTTAAGGATTTGCCGATGTATACCGTTTCTACGGTCTCTAATCTATTTCATCAAAGCATTGTGATTACGTTAATAATTCTGGGCCATATTACACACAACATGCCATGTTGGTAGACATACCTAATAAGTGAAGGTCTCCAGGCTGTGCCACAGTGCAAATACCCAACAAATAAGATTTAAACAAAACAAAGAACAAAGTCACAGCCCCTCCTATTTTATAACATATTTGCCATTTTATTCGTGTACATTATGTTTCCTCCACTTTGCAGCATCATCTTCTTTTTCTTTGCATTTTTTGGCAGATTTCAACGCAAAGTGCCTAACGTACTGGAGCATGTCAAGCAGAATCTAGTTTACATTAGTCTGTAATAAACTTTTGAGTGTCAATGTTTTAACATAACTATATATTATATAAAAGTGCAATATTGTTGTAAGATTTTTACATCAACTGGGAGTTGTGTTAACATCATAGACATGTCATATAATAGGAAATGTCATAAGAATGTCATAGTATTGTTTGCAATGTAAAAAAAGCCATAAAAATGTCGTAGTACAGTACTTTTATTATTACGTTTTATATTTGATTTGTTTTCTGACTTACCATTTAAATATTTGTCTGACAAACAAAAGTACCAAAAACAACTTTCCTCATTTAAAGAAAGAATATAAAAAAATCTTCCATGGTTTAAATGAACAGGCAGCTTCAAAATGTAAAGCAATATTTGTAATTTTAATGCAAAGAAAAGTAAAGTATGTAAAGTGACATGAGCCAGAGCAATTTGTTGCAACTTTTTTACCTCACATTTTCTGTGATTCCACAATATGTCCAGATCATACGCACAAGGCAATCCCAAAGTGCTCTTGAATAGCCAATTTACGTGATCTCGATCCAACTGAGAATGTGTTTCACTTGCTCAAGACCAAACATTGTGAAAAAGTCACAACAAAGGATTTGCAACCGAATATATAATATACTGACTTCCTTAATGTAAAGTTACAGATGTGGATGTAGGTTCCCCTGTATTAAAGTAATTAATAATGTCATGTTTTAATCCAACGTGCTGGAGTCCAGTGAGTGACACTACCTAAAGTCTCACGAGGCCTTCAGCCCACAGGATTGAAATAATAATAAAGGCAAATAAAGGGAATATTCCAATAAAGTCAGCTGTCTGCACTAGTTGGCCCGTTGTGCTGCTGCATGTGTGGAGTTGCACAGAGCAATACCAAAATAATAACAAAGGGTACGAAACATTAATGGAAGAATTGCAAAAGACATTGCTGCCCCATTGCAGTTAACAGCTGAGTCAATTAATTAATTATGTGACTGAAGTAATGTAGTTGTCGGACTAGGAATAAATCAAACATTGTTTAAACATATTATAATAGTGAGATAAAACACTAGCATTTATTTGCATGGTCACATCAACTGCTTATCAAGTAATACAATTTCTTTCTCCATCTTCCTCATTTTAAGTGCTCTGTATGCCATCTGCTGGTCACGGTTCTCTATCTCCTTCTTGAGGTAGGAGCAGTAAAGGGCTCTTATATCTTCTGTCTGTCTCTGCAAAAGAAATGAAACAACACATGAGCTCATATTGTTTCTATTCTTCGTCAGTACCACAACCCACTATACCGAAATAAAACTCACCTTCGCTCTTCTGCCACCGGTTGGAGGAAAATCTGAATTGTCCCTCCCCAGGAAGTTGTGCAAATCCTACAAAAAATAAGTGTTCAAGAGAGAAATGCCTAAAAAACATCCGTGTCTCCTTCAAAATGACGTTCCCATGGTACTAAACTGCACTTTCAATTACTACCTAGAGAAACGTTCTGACTCCCAGACTATGTTTGCAGTTGTAAACCGTTTTAATTAAATGCTTAACATTGTAAATTGAAACACCCAAAAAAGTTACAAAAGTACATGGTTATTTAGTTCAAGAACTTTATTTGTCCCTGCGGGGCTATTGGATTTGCCGCAGTGCCAATAAATACAAACAAAAACAACAACACAGCGGAAGACACACAAGATAGAAAAATAATAAACAAAGAGAAACTGCATGTTTAGGCAACAAAAGTACAAAAAAAGAGAAGTTTCCTGCATTTTTCTGACCCACCCTCCTCCCTGTTCGTGGATTGATTTGAATCGTATTTGTGATTCGTCAAGAGCAAACTTAAGAAATGACAAAATACATTTCCCTTAAAACATAATTCACAATAAAATTCAGTTGTATGGGAACGTTATTTTCAGGCAACATGGCTGCTAATAAACAAACGTGTCCAGCAGCACTTACCCCTTCAAAATGAGTCTCGCTGACGTCTGTCTCGTCACTGCTCAGGCTCTCTGGTTCAGTCTTTGTTACGGGCAAGAGGAGGACAGGATGGCCTGAGACTGTATGGGAGGGGCCCAACATGGAGTTAGATAAGGGGAAATCAACTCAAGGTTCAATCAGACTGTAAGTTCACCTACCACTAATAAATGAGCCGTCAGATCCAGTCAGTGGCTCGACACTAGCACCTCCTGGGAGGGCCTCCATAATCAGCCTGTTGTGTCTGAGCTGCAGCACATCCTCCTCTAAAGAAGTCAGCGATGGGGTTGCTGACCCCCCTTCATTCCTCATCACCTCGAACTGTCTTCTTTTTGCTGAGTGAGCATAGACTTGAGAGGTGAAACACTCCCCTGGACAGTATTATCATTGAAAATGTAGACTTGGTTACCTGTTTGCACTATATTTTTATGTTTGACTTTTACTTGCTGCCACAACCTTTTGTAGCCACTGTCCGTTACCCTGGGATAAAAAACAATAAATGGTTACGTGTCAGTGATGATGACATTATTGGAAAGTTGAAGTGACTAATATTTGAAATCAAGTTCAATTAAACACACGAGTGAATAAATGTCCTTACGTGTTTATTTTATCAGCAATTCTCTGCCAAGCTTCTTCTCTCATTTTTGAGGCAGTGGTAGTGTTTGATTTGGCTGTTAATATCCCTCTTTCTTCTTCATACAACTTCAAAATGAGTTCCTGCTCTCGAGAGCTGAAGAAATGTGCCCTCTCCTGTTTTTTCATCATCTGGAAATCTTTTTTTTTTACATATATAAAAAGAAGGGAACTGTAAATATACATGTATGCGAGTCTCGACGGTTATTGTTTCAGTATATGTTATGGGATCTTGAACAAGTTCTCCTCACCTATGTCTGTGTTCATTTATAATGATCCTGGTGTCGGCGTGCGACTGCTTTACCCTTGTAATGGAGCGGGCGCGCGCAGTTATCCGAGATGTTTCAATGCTAGATTTAGTAATCAAATCGTTCCCCACGGTGGTCAAACGGAATAAACCCGATCGCAATAGAAGGTTCGGTTTAGTCACGACACGCTTCACATTAATCAATAACTGTCCACGCGACGGAAACGGGTAAAAAACTATCGGTGTTATGAAGCTAGTTATCAGCTAGCTTTGTTAACCCAGGATTTTCTAATTCGGTTTTAGGCGCGTTCACGTGAAAGAGGTGGAGTCTGGAACAAAGCGAGTCACGTGGGTCTACATCATCCTAGACATACGAGATATTTACCATTTTTCCACAGGACACATTTCGTGTAAATGTAATAAATATGAAAATTACAGACAAGTCGAACTATCTGCTGTGAAAAGGTCATATTAAGCTTTAATATTCTCCCAATTTCTGTTTTAATATCAGCAAAACATAAGTAAAGGACAGAATACCAAGATAGGTGCTAGTGTAACATCACTGAATTCAATTGATTTGCAATTCAACATGTAGCCTTTACCGACATGCTGGAATCGTTATGTAAAAACATTCGACACCCATTTGTGATAAAGCACCTCAATTCAGAGGCTGGTAATTTGGTCACTTACCCGTTACACTTTGAAAAACTATAAGGTGTACATTTTTCCACCTTCACAGTTGTTAGAGAGGGAGCTGTCAATCATAGTTTGTACACACTTTCAGTTCTAAAGAGGCAGAATCAGCCATATATATGTATTAACACTAACTATATCTCTCCCTCTCCCACACACTTGAGATAATAATATCCAGTTAGAACTGTCTCCATGTCAGTATGACGCACAACCAGGATGCTGAAACTGAAGCAGAGTTAAATCAAATTCAACCAACCTTCATTTATTATTTACACCCGTGCGGTTATCGCTGTGCCCTCTAAAATGTGTTGTGCTTAAAAACATTGGAGGTGAAAAACACAAAAGAAATAAAACATTAATGGGAGGTAATAGTTACTTTATTTATGTTAATTCAGAATCCGTCTGACATGTTACTTCATGGTCCAGAGTATAGGAACTGTTGGTTCAGGTGCTCCATGTTGAGAGCACAGAGGTAAAACACAACAATAATGAAGCATAAACTGTAAATAGAGTGTGGTCCAGTCACAAACGCTGAGGGGAATGGTCCCCGAGCCAGTTCTGAGATCTGGAGGAAGGGTTTACTCATCGTGGCCCTCATAGCCGTTAGGAAGAGCGTTCATGTGTGGGTTGTGGAAAAGGGATTTGTTGCCATCTCCCCAAGGGAAACGCTGTAAGGAAAAAATAGAAGACAACATATAATTCAGTACAAATAAAGGCAATAGTGGTATTTTTTTAATGTGAATAATTTATGTTTAGGCATTTCAAATCTGACCTTGCTGCGAATGCGAAGGTGGCTGTAAGGGATAAACTCTGGCTGTTCATGGGTATGCTGCTGCTCTTTCAGGTACACGTTCAACATGCACACTGCAACACTAGGTAGGGCAACCACAAACGAGATGATCTTCCATGTCTTGGCTATAAAGAAACAGAGAATAAGGATTAGTTTCGGAAATCTAATCACACTAAACGAGCGTACATGTGCTTTTCAGACAAAAGGCACTCTTGGGACGTATGAAAGGAAAGTTTCATTATTTTTTTCAAAGAACTGTAGCCACCAAATCTGCCATTATGCAATGTTAGTTATGGGGCTTCATTCTAGTACCCAGAGGGTGTGCTTTATCATAGTTAAAATGTGTAGGTTTAAAAAAAAAAAAAAGGAATTGACCATGGTGTTTTTGGTGCATGACAATAAGCATTTAGATAGAATATGTAAATAAAATAAAAAGTGCCATGGACAAATGAAAGACCTGTACCGTTTTAGTAGTAGTTTTGAGCAGGAAAGTGCAAAAGGACAATGCTTAGAATAAACTTATAGGAACTAAGTGACAGTCACCCTCCTCTTCCTCCTTCTGTTTCATGGATTGTGGAGATCTGGATCGTGGTCCATGCCCAATACTCATTAATAATTTGTCATATTCATTGAATGTGTTGTAACTCTGTAACTCTATTTATTATGTACACAGTACATCTATTGCTTCTGTCCATCTGGGGAGAGGGATCCTCCTCGGTTGCTCTCTTCCCTGTTTCCTCTGTAAAAGTTTTTTTTTTAGGGAGAGTTTTTCCTGATCCGATGTGAGGTCCTGGGACGGGGATGTCATATGTGTACAGGTTGAGGCTAATTTGTGATTTTGGGCTATACAAAATAAACAGAATTGAATGATGCAACTGGGATTGCAGCAAGTTTAAACCCAATTTGAGTGAATTATTTTATCTACAAAAATTAGGGACAATCGTAATTGTATTAGAGTAGATTTACAAGGACATTTTTATGTAGTAGAGTTTCTACTAACATTGTCATTAAAAAACAGCAATACGTGATGTAAAATGTTCAATGGGGAATTTATAAGTTATTCAATTTTAAATTGAATACATGTGTAGTTAGAGGATCATGTCACACACATAATAACATGCTACCTTGAGATGCTGTTAACTAAGGTGACATTCAACTCCCAACCGTTCTCCCTTTAAAAGATATGAGCTTCTCACTAGCATTTTACTGCTATTATTAATGTCCCTCAGTCTCTTGTCCTTATGAAAAAATAGAAAACAATACATTAAATAAGACCGACTATAATAAACGTGTGTTTTACACATGTTGTGTCTCGCTCGTGTTAGTTTCCCTGCTCTCTAAACGTAGGTTATACGTTCTTATCTTCTACTTTGTGATATAATTAAAAAAAAACATTGACCTGATGGGACCATGTTGTTGTTGCTCTTTAGCTTGCAGGACAAGTCACATATTAGCAAACAGAAGTACATTTAAACTACATTAAGACTGCATGAGTCACGTGGGTGTTCTAATCAAGAGTCGGACTGAAATGACAATATATTTATGTTAGAAAGACAAATGTTGGGCAGCTTCTCCTGCATGTAACCGGGTCAAGGACTCAGCGCGAGAGCTACTGCTAATAGCTGACATTAGCTCAGCAAGGTCACTTTCAAAACACCACAAGTCGTAGTAAAAACAAATGACCTTGGAGACAATCAGGGAATTAACATGGCGCTATAATTACCTGCTTGCTCGCCGTGTCCGCCAGCAGCAGCAGCAGAGAGCTGACGCCGGGACTGGAGCAGAGAAGCCCTGAGCAACATCTGAGAGACGCGTCCGAGAGCCGCCATTTTCCTTTCTGAGAGCCTCGGAGACCGGAAGGAAGTTATTTGATTAGAAGTGTCACGTGGAAGTCAGAAAGCTCTCCGAGGCCACCAAGCGGTGGGACTGTGAACTACAGCGACTCGGTAGTTCACTTTGCTGTCATTCTGCCATTATCAGCTTTTTTTCATTTAAAAAATTTGGAAATATATATTTTGTTCTATCCCCACAAGGCAATGCAGTGCAATCATGCGAATTTAAATTAATATTATATTAAATTGTACAGTTATTTCGAAAATATTCACTGAATAAAGTTGCAATGAATATTAAATCCAAAAGTTGCACTCAAGGTTATGACATTTGTGGCCAAAGGGTCTTTTGTCCTGAGACAGCATATAGTAAATACAATGTGTGCTTTATAACACACGTATAACAGTAGAACAAACAGGTACTGTTGGCTATGTGATTGACATAAAGGCTTATACGTGTTTAGTCCTCTGAGACCAGTGGTGATTGAAGAGTCTGGATCATCTGTATCTATCACAATGTGAGGTTTCCACTGCATACTCTGAAGCAATAATTTAAATTATACAAAGAAATGATAGCTGAATTATTGTAGACATTAAGAAATGTGTATTTAGAGTGCTTCTTTAAAGGGGAGGACTTTGTGTGATCTCATGATCAGAGTCCAACCAGAGAAATCCAGAGATATTCTGGTTGATGAAGGTAAGTAATAAATGTTCACCTTGTCGTACGTTTGAAATGACTTTGTAGTCATTGTTTTCAAGATTTATAAAAATCCATAACTCTGTAGAAATGTGCATTAATCACTGTGTTCGTGCATGTAAAAATAACCCCTTCAATTATACACAAAATAGTCAGGATATCAATGAAGACAATGCTGTTATATCATAATTTAAATTTAGTACAACATTTAGTAAAAATAACTATGTATTTGATCATGTTTTTGTATCACACGATACATAATGTCAGAATTCCCATTTAGGTATTGATCCGTTAATGGTTAACATATTAGGCTTGAAAACAAACAAGGGAGATTTAGTTTACCTCTTATTTGCTAAGACTATGGTCTGAATACTTTTGATCAACTATAAGCTTTTCTCTTCATACTAACATAGTTGGACAAATAATATTTTACAAACTGCTTTAAAAAGTAAAAAAAAGAGAATCTGCTCATTTTCAGTAATGGAGTCTCGGTATCACCGGTTTGGGTCGACTGATAACAGCTCCGTCGGTGGAGAGCACAAAACGACTGTACACACCAGTAAAACATGTACATGTCCTTTCATTTTGATCCAATGATGTCAGATATCATTTTAAACTATGGATACATGTCTGTCAGTGTTTACAGATATGAAGAAGATAGTGGGTTGTGTCCTCTACGGAGTCCTGGTGCTGCTGCTGTTGATTCTGCTGATGGTCACTGGGATTAAATGTATGATTTTAAACTCAGTTTTAATCCAGTTTTCATGTAGCTAATTCACATTCTTTGTCTTATCACATAACCATTTTGTTGTATCTTAAAGTCTCCCAGTTAAACAAGGAAATCACTGACGTCAAACTCAACCTTGAGGAAATCAGCAATGGAAGAACTTCCTTTACCAGTTCGGGTCAGGAAATTATTTCTTTTGTTGATTTAATGACGTTCAATCGATGCCCTTGTTCATCTTTGTTGTTGTTGTTGTTGTTGTATTACTTCCAAACTCAAGGTGTAACAACTGTGCAGGAGGTCTTTTTGCCGAGACTTGTCCCAGTTAGAGGTACATTCTGAATCTTTTGATCTCAATCAAATAATAATTCAGTGTGTGTGTGTGTGTGAGTGTGTGTGAGTGTGTGTGTGTGTGTGTCTCCCCCTCAAATCAGACCCTCTTGACTTGTCTCTATCCTTTTAAAACCAGGAACATGTAGGGAAGGCTGGGTGTCTTTCCAGACAAGCTGCTACGTGCTAACAAGCACGGCCATGAGCTGGAGCAAAGCAGAGGAGCAGTGCCAAAGACACGGAGGACACTTAGTGGTTCTGAATAATGTTGAGGAACTGGTGAGGTTCACGTTTAGTTCGGTTCCATATACTCTCTGTGACTGAATGAGGATCATATATAAACCACTTATGCTTTCTCAGAACAAAAAAAGGCTTCAAATAACTTGCTGCTATTTTGTATCTCTAGGACTACATTTCAAAAGTAGTTAATATCAAATATAACTATTGGATCGGACTGGTGGAGCGAGAACACGAGGGACACTGGAGCTGGGTGGATGGAACGGACTTCAACTCAACCCCAACGTAAGAGATACACAAAATGTTTTGATAAAAAATAAGTGTTTTGATATGTAACACTCATTGTTTCTTCTCTTTCCACTGTTTGCGTTCAGTTTCTGGGACAATGGTCAGCCTGACAACTGGGACTACAGTGAGAACGGAGAGGACTGTGGGCAGATCCATGCTTCAGAGAGACGCAAACGCAAGATGTGGAACGATGCAGACTGCAACCTGACGCATCACTTCATCTGTGAGACGAGGGCGTGAGACACGGAACCGGTCTGAGCTTCTGAACCCTTACCAACATGAATGAACTCTGATATTAATTATGTTTTAAATATCAAGTTATTCATCTTGATAAAAGTTGCACATGCGTGTGAGGTCTTTGTTGTCCAATAAAACAGTAACTATGAGTCCAGTTGATTTAAATGTTTAGTTGGTTGACTAAGAGTAAATGAATCCAACATATTTTCTGCTGAGGAGTTGTTTCAGTGGATTGAGCAGCACAAACTAAATTAAATTCACCGCCATTGTCTTGGAGGGACTGCAGGAGTCTCAGAGGATGATATTTGACAAACTTTGTACACAAATCTAAAACTGTTGTATGCAAAGGCATCATTAGAGGTAAGTCGGAAGATGTGGGGTTTTATTCTTATTCTGATTTTAACTTTTAAATTGGATTGGGTTTTTAGTTAGGAGACCCCCAGAGTTGGAAACATATCAGAACTTACACCACAAGCAGCATTAGCTGTCAAGCTCATCAGGTCACAGCCTCCCAGCCCACAGGAGCAGCCACAGTCGATGTCGTCCATTACTGCAGATGATCACCGCCACACAGCTCAGTTACACAGCACTATGATGTATACAACGGAGACATCTCAGACAAACATCAACACTTTAAAATGTCCCAGATACCGATCAATCAGACATGCATAGCTCTCAAAGTCGTCCTGGGAGATTTTCTACTTCGGGAGGCTGAGCAACAGGGTGAGCACGGAGGGAATCAGACACATCTCGCAGGTGAAGATGTGGAATGTAAACTTAAAGCCTGATATTGGCTTCTGACCTTGAGAGGAGGTCCTTTTTGAACAATGGGCAAGAGTCCCCCAATCTCTTTCTCGATATATTAACCCTCCTGTTACCTTAGGGTCAATTTGACCCCATTCAATGTTTAATGTCGGTGTTCTTTCGGGTCAATTTGACCCCAGGCTGTTTTTCAGTGTCAAACATATAAGAAATATCAACTTTTTAATATATTTAAAGGGCTATTTAGGTAGTCAACAAACAAACATAAAGTACCTCACACTTAAACTTGGAAAACAATATTAATTCTAATAATTTTCTGGAGGTTTTAATTGCTGGGGTCAAATTGACCCCAAGGGTAAAATATGTCAGTAAATATAAAGGTAACAGGAGGGTTAAACATTGAATGGGGTCAATGTGACCCTAAGGTAACAGGAGGGTTAAACATTGAATGGGGTCAATGTGACCCTAAGGTAACAGGAGGGTTAAACATTGAATGGGGTCAAATTGACCCTAAGGCAACAGGAGGGTTATACATTATGTATCTATACACGTGTGGGACGTATAGTATTAATATTACAGTTTGTCATGGTTCTTGTGTATATTGTTTTCTTTGTTTAAAGTGACCTCGGGTTAATGTGCAGTGGAAAGTCTTGGGAATTCTGACAAGTGCTATCTATTTACACAGGTGTTTAAAGAAAGAAAAAATCGAACCTGAGTGAGCAGAAAGAAAACGCCAAAAAGATCAGGCAATATTTGATTAGGTGATCTTAAAGATAAAAGTGAAAAGATCAAAAGCAAATTATAAAAACAATCCACTGCCTAACCTGTAAGGGGAAAGTGGAAGTTCTAAAATGTGGTTCCAGGTGAACTAAAGGTGATGGTGGTTCAGTGAAGACATCAAATAAAAGATTTTGTGCGACAAAAGTTTAGGCTGTCAGTCTTGTTTGCTTTTGCTTCCGACTGCTTCTCCTCAGATAGCTGGGTATAAGAACAGTCAACGTAAAATTGACCCATCTTACAGACTGATTTATGTTTTATTGTCCCACCTGTAATATAATGTGAATGTAAGTAAAGGCTGAGAAACACAAGTAGCTCATCTAAAGCTCCCACCCTCTTGTCTCCCTCTTATCTCTCGTTTTCTCTCACCCCCTGACATATAAGAACAGGCTGCATCAAAACTCACGTTCTTCTGACTGCAGCCATGACTGTGAGAGCTCCTCTGCTGCTGCTGCTTCTCACTGGTGAGATTGGACAAGCTGTAAATATGTACAACTCATGAGAATAACACAATGTAAACATGTGCTGTTTGTGAAATTGTCTTTTTCTCTCAATTCATACAGTTAGTTTTTTTAAGGATAGCCCTTTTCTTATTCATCGTCAAGTTCTTATTTGTGTGCTTCACATTTCTTCCCCAGCTTGCACGGCCAGTGGTGCGCTGCTGCCCAAGGCCTTATGGCAGTTTGGGAAAATTATCCAGTGCGCTCAGCCCGGCGCTAACTCTCTAATGTACAGCGACTACGGCTGCTGGTGCGGCTTCGGAGGAACGGGAAGCCCCGTGGATGAAGTGGACATGTAGGACGCAAACATTGCCCAATTTAGTTTTCATCCATTTTAAGGGTGAAAGTAACTTGTATTATTCAACTGTATTCTTAGGTGCTGTGAGGTTCATGATAAATGCTATAGAGCAAGCAGAAAGGCTCCCGGATGCACGGCTATTGTTGACCTTCCCTATATTCTTGTCTATGATTTCACCTGTTCCAATCAACAAGTGACCTGCTCAGGTAAGACTGTGACCCCACGATGATGGCTCGTCCATCTTATGGAAACCTCACATTTGACATATTTTTAGTGGATGTTTGAAATTCTGCGACGACATTGAAAATTAGAAGAAGAAAAAAATAATAATGTGTGGACTTCATCGACTGGTTAAAAGTATCGCACTGACTGTAGCAACTTTATTCTAATGGCTATATGTAGGTGTTTCACAGCTGGGGAATGGGGCTCGGTCCAAGTCTACAAACTAATGCTTTCCTACTACTGTGTACTGGTACTTACTGATAATGTGATAGGGAGCTGTTTTTACGGTACTATTGAGCAGCTATCTGTCAATTTCCTGACTCAACTCTGTCTCCACAGCGACCAACGATAAGTGCCAGGCTGCCACGTGTGAGTGTGATCGGGTGGCGGCGCACTGCTTCGCTCAGACCGGATTCAACCCCGAAAACCAAAACCTGGATCCCAAAGTCCACTGTGTCGAATGAGTTAAAGGACCCATAAAAACACATTTTAACCTACTCAATTTCAAAAAATTTAAAATGTATACACAGAACTATAGGTAAAAGAGTTTTTATTGTGTAAAATAGAATCGGTTTGAAATAAAATATGCAAATGAGATTCTCAGTGTAAGTGGTTTCAGTTGAATTTCAGCCTTGGGTTTTTGCGCATCATGGGTTCTAAGAAAAGCTTTTAGTTGTGTTTGGATCATGAATTGACAAACATTGTGCAGCTAGTTTAATTTTAAAGATTTTTTTTATTAGGTTATGAGATTACAGGATGGTAAACGGATATATCGAATGTTTTGAATTTATATCGGGAGAATGATTAGTTGCAGTTCTAACAAAACGATGCAGGCAGCAGCTGTGTACGACAACAAATGAATTATTAAATAAGAGACTGGATCATGGCTCGGTGGATTATACTGGCTTGTAGAGAAGTGTGGTCACATATTTCTTTTTGAATCGGTGCGTTGCACTGAGGACCATCACTCCGTCCTGAAAAACAACGACAAGAAGAAGATTTTGTTTTAAAATGGGATGCTATGCCACAGAAAATAAGGGAAAGTCATTGAATACTTAGTTTTAGATTCAAGATAATAAATTAATTTAATTACGTATTAGTCTGTTCAATAGACAGAATGGCTATTTATTGACCAACATTTGATGTATTTTGTATGCATGACATCATTTCCCATCAGTTTGCTCAAAATCCATTTTGTGTTGAAGATATTTTGTCTCTCAGAGGAAGTTGACCCATCGTTTCACTAAGAGTGACGGCCAATTACCGCCTTGTGGTCGTATGCCTCCACCAACCCGACATGTTTTCCTTAACATCAATGTCCGTCTAAAATGTCCTCACGTCACCATTTTACCCACTTAGATATTAGCGAGAAATTGTCATAATTGTCATATGAATTCTTGAGGTATGGGCATAAATGTGCTTTGTAAGGTCAAACCTTGGACCATCAAATTTGAGTGGATGAAGATATTCCCTCCGAGGTGTTCCTGGCGTTGACGAGTGTGGACCGGACCACCTGAAAACACGATAAATAAAAAAGCATCTATGCTGCAGGAAGATCTCTTACCTTGATGGAGAGGGCGTACAGGTGATTGAGCATCACATGGTTGGGTTCTGGGAGCAGTGTAGGGTCACACTGAGGGTTAAGAGAGAGGATGCATTTAAATAAATTGCATGCTGTCATAACATGTTTATAAAGTGCTGTGCAGCATTGAGATGAGCATGAATTCAGCATCCAGCCGGGACTTACAGAGATACTCGTGTCCTTGTTGAGCAGCACTTGCAGGAGGTGGGGAGGTAGGATGGGAGGATGCTGGATTTTGTCCTCTGGCTTGGTCACATATGCATCCTGTAGGTAGGGGCCGGGAGGGGAACTGGACAAGTCTGGGGAAGAATGAACACACAGCACTTCTTTAAGTACAACTCAGAGAATGAGGTATCAAGAATTCCTCAAGGTTCAAGCCAATGTTGACGAATACTGCACCCGATTAAGTTCCCCACAAGTTCTAATATGGCATACATTCTAGTATTTAAAGCTTATTAAAATACTTCTGAGAAGTCTGCAATTCGTAATGAATTTATATAAGTGTTATACCTGAGATTTCTGCAGTATCCTCCGAGTCGATCCTGAGAGCGTCGAAGACTTCAAAGTCGGTTTTCTTCACCTGGATGACGTTATTAACTGTGCCAGTTTTTGACGTCATCACGGCCTGGGAGAGAGTAAACAGACATTTGATTGAGGCTTGTGAGTGTGGAGTTGGCATTTCTTCAAACATGGAAAGATACAAGTACATTGGTTATATATATTATCATTTTATATGATATAAAGAGGTGGATGACCTCTAAAACTGAAGCTTTTCACTCACCCCAGTGGGATCCAAGGTCCACTGGCCGTCGACACAGAACTTGTACTGGTGCTCTCCCTCTGGCAGGTCCACAATAGCCACAAAGTTTTTCACACTGGGTTTAAAAGACATGTGCGTGTTACATCTCCATCGGTACACACAGATCCAGGACGTACGATCTGGTGGAGCATTCTGCACGATTCAAACTACCTTTTATTGAGAGGGATCTTGGTGGCCCAGTTGTTAAAGGAGCCAGACACAAAAACCTCCTTGGCGGCCCCCGGCCACTTGAACATGGTGGGTCTGGCCTGCGTTGGACTTTTGCTATCACTCTCCATGTCCTGCTGCCAGGCCAGATATTCCTCTATTTCCTGAGGAGGCTGTACAGCATGATATCAATGTATTGTTGCCATGGTAATGAGAGCATCTTCCACCTCTGCCACTGTGCCACAACATAACACTCCTGACTGAACGGCTGGTTTGTGTGTTTGTATGCTTTGCAACATTAAGGGGGAAAAAGTATGTTTTCTTGCAAACTCTTTGATTTTTGTCGTCTGCGTCCTCCTCGTTAAAGCCAATGAGAACAGACGTAACATAAGCTTCTTGGACATAATATTTAGTTTCTGTATGGAGTTTTAGGTACGTTTTGTTCAGATACATATGGTATCTGCCAATTCAATTTAAAGTGATAGATTAGAAAAATAGTTTCCATGGTTTTACTTTTGATGTACAGTATATACACAAAGTATGACTTTGCCTGTACAGTAGGCAAAGTATGGCCTCGTCTACATTTATGAAAGATATATGACAAATACTGTATATGCTGTAATTTTGCAAATTTTTTTTTTTACTGCATTTAAGGATTTCATAATGATGTCTTAAAATTGTATAAAATCATTACATTTGTATTTGTATGAATACAATAGAGTGATATTTCATTCATTCATAATTTAATATTTGTATACTATTTGCTATAACTCATATGCTTCGTTTATATAAATGCTACACGTTTTCCGAAAGCATACAAAATGTTTTAATATCTATTTCCTTGCTTGTACTGCATCATCATCATCATCCTCATCATCATCACTCTTTTATCTATTAGCATAAAGTATTGAACACTGATTAGTTGTTTGGTAAATTAACATGAAATGGTAATACGAAATGTGTCCCCTAAAAAATGGATATAGACTAATGTCACACATGCAATAGGAACTGTAACCTATTGTTCATTGTACAACTATTTTGTGTAATTACACTGGGTTAACTGTAAATTAACACATCCAGCGTCTCAAACTTAGAGCTGCTGACAAGTCAACTCTCAAGTCCCAAGTCTCTGTGTCATCATACCTGTGAGTCTTCTCTCTGGAAGAGGTCTGCGTCCTCCGAGTTGTCCATCAGGATGTTGGGACTTGCCTCTTTCCCTCCTTGCTGTCCATCTCTGTATGACCTCTCACCCTGACCTCCACTGGACCGGTCGCTGCTGCTGTTCCCCATCCTGGTGGCATCAAACACTGCAAGACACACACACACACACACACACACACATACACACCAATATCAATCGTTGTGTATGTCCTGGGACACAGGGAAACGACTTCGCCAGCATGTTTCGCTGGTGATTGTTGTGCGTAGGTTTCATTCTGTTGTTCCAGTAATAAAAGGCGATGATAACGATAAAAACCCACCGAAGTCTTCCCAGAGGCGGTTTGGTTGGATGTGGTGTTGTCAAGCGGAGGTCTCTGGTCTCGTGTGCATCTGTTGGAGTTCCTCTGGGGCTCTGATCCTAGATGCTTCCGTCTCTGAGCGGCACAAGTTTCCCAACATGAGGCGCAGCGGAGTTCAGATCAGCGTCTCCCCGCAGCAGCAATAGGCTGTCTTGTTTTTCTTTTTCTTTTACCCTTTTTCCTTCCACGAGTTATTCTTCTAATCTCCAGAGGTCAGCTGCACTTCGTACACTTTCGCCATTTAGTGGAAATCTCGGTGTGTGTGTGTGTGTGTGTGTGCGCGCGCGCGCGCGTGATCGTGCGTACTGAATAAAACACACCTCTTCCGCCTCCTGTGCTCGAGCTCAGGGAGTTGATGTTTAACCCGATTGTTGCCAACTATTTTGCGTTAACGTTAGCAGATGATTTACACGTAAATTACAGGAATTTAACAGATATACAAGGTTTGAATCATAAAATAACATCGAAGATGGGTGACTTTCAACAAATTGGCCAAGTTACATAATCGCATGTCATTCAACTATAAAAATGCAGATAAGAACAATACTGGTTTATTTATGAAGGAATCAAATAATTTAAAAAATATATAAAGATGAAAAGATTCATATGACAAATATTCTTGAACATATCAAAAGAGAGTAGCAGTAAAGTGGTTCCCCATCTGGGTGTAGCAGCACTGCAACGGGTCACACAGTAAATCTGAATTAACACGTTGTATTCTTTATATATATTTTTGATTGCATTATTGGATAACGTGGCATATTCGGGCCTCTTGCAATGATACAAATACGTACTTTTACCTTTTGGTTGTGTCACAGCCAGAATGTCATTGTGTCAGAATCATTTAAAAAATACCTCAAACACATCTTGGCCACCCAAAGATGTGTTTGAGGTGTAATCAAATTTGAAATGTAAATGTTTATGGTCTACGTTTACATATGTTTGCGCATAGGTCAGTGAGAGGCCTGTAAAGCAGAAAGCGAAAGTCAGTAGAGCCTTTTAAGATGTCTGCTCCTCAGCAGGGGAGTGTCTTCGAGCCATATCACATTTATCTGAGGCTCTCACGGCTATCCTGTTTCATGTGATCCACATGTCGACAGCTTGTAACACATAATAGAAACAGTCAGCAGTATTTCAGTGTTATACCTAAGACTAGGTCACCCTTTCCCTCCTCTCAGGGTTGGGGAGAGTTACAGTAACTATAATCTCTGTTTCAGATACTGATTATTCATCTGACAGAAAAACAACTGATTAACAGAAATCTGTAGTTCAGTTTGACATAAAGTAGATTTCTGGTCCTCTTTCACACTTTCTGTCAGTATCTAGTATATGTTCTGATCTGCTTATTTCATCTGTTTATTAAAGTTACATGATGTTTGCACTTCTGTCTTATTTCTGTCGCCTTAAAGGAGGCTTTGAAAGGTTTCTCCGATTCTCTGTGCCCCTTCCTCAAAATGCAAGAAAAGTCCATTTGGTGGATAATAATGGTTTTGTAAGTTAGGCTCCTTTGCCTGACCTTTTCACTTCATCCTCATTACATTTGTTGGGGCTTTACCGGACTAAACCAGCAGCTTTCCCTGTCGTCTCCTCCAGCTCACTAGCAGGTGGGGATCGCCAGTCAACATCAAGACACATGGAGACACATGGCTGCAGTCCAACAAAGCAACCACACAGTTGATCATCAATCTTTGGGTAAAGGTGTGGTTGGAGCTGTTTATTTTGACATTTGTATATAGTTTTATTGTAAAGTAATATTGATTATTTATTGATTATTTAGGTTATATTTTGATATGCTAGAAGAGATTTTTTCTTTTGATAGTTTTATTTTATTTTAATTCATTGTGATTGTTGTTTGAATATATTTAGTTTTAGGATTGGTTCACTGATTTGGTAACACTGGGCACCTGTGGTTATATGTAGGTGCGGGTAGCTTCAGAACCAGCATGCAGCGGGGTGGCCTATGGTTTTTAACCAGCCCACGGAAGGCAGTGTCAGCATTTTGTTTGTTCTTTTTGTTTGTTTAGTAAATATATGATAAGAATAATGACATACAGAAATGGACATTACTTTCTTTTGGCTGCGTCAACTCAAAAACTCACTCAAGAAGTCAGTGGCAATTTGATTTGTAGTTTTATTTTAGTTAATTGGACAAATGGCCACTACAGGTGTTATATACCATACATTTATACTTTGCTGAACATGGAGGGCACAATTCAGTGTTCAAGTGCTGATCCCAACAACAACAACAACAGAGAAAAAGATGGATCAGACATTTTTAGTGCAGGTGCTTCCCTGATCATTTAGAAACAAAACCCTCCACCTTGATATCGTGTTGATTTATACCATTTAATTTGTTCTGAAATTAGTGTGCTGGATCCCTGCACAGCATTACGATTATATGCTCTCATTTTTAGCCTTGTTACAGTGTTAATATTACACATTAGAGTAAACGATCCCTCACACTCATTACATGGCAACAGGTGTCAAAGATGGCTGACAACCAGGGCCATATTGGTCCACTACTCTTGGGCAGTGTGTCACCTTTTTGTTGCGGCACCATTGGTTCTACCAGTATTGGATGTTATTACATTGCATTGATGCCCTGAGAAATATGAAACTAGCTTTTCTTTGATCTAAAAAAATATGTCAGTAATATTTATATATTTTAAATTAATCTTTCAGTCATATTCATTTTGTTTTGTGGAAAACTTTATTTAAAAAAAATTTCCCACAACATTTACATGTAAAGCAGACCAATATGTCAATGTGTCGGATCACAATCAGCAATCCATTATCCACCGTGAAGACATAATTGAAATGGAAATGGAAAGGCCGTTACAGAAGTCTAACAAAAAGAGTACAGTTAGGTTCTTGTAGATATGGCATATGCATTCATTTCACTTTTCAATTACAAAAATTGGAAAAAGTTGTATTGCAATATCATTTGCACAATGGCTGAAACAAAGATGTATTCATCAGTACACTGAGCCTCTGCCAGCTCTTGCAAAACCTCCAGAGTGGTTGATGACAGAAGTCAAGCAGAGCTGCTCTGCATCCTGTGGAGCTGATCTCTCCATCCCCTCTTCTCTATACTTCCACTTCCTCTTCCTCCTCAAGAGGTCACACCCCATGCTGGAGAGGAAAAGGATACTTAAAATATCTCTATCCTTCTGTTCATTTTCGCCCCTTATATCTGCTGCATCCATACCGTGGTAAAGTGCACAACAGTGCACGCAGCGATGATCACAAGACCGATGGCAAAGGACACGATCCCCAGGTGGAGAGCTTTCCGCCCCAGCCGCTTGGAGCCATCATAATCCTCTTCCTCATAGCTCCTTTGAGCCTAGAGGGGGAGTGACAGGGACATTCAAGATTCATAAGAAAAGGAATGCACTGTGATGAAGAAACACCTTCAGTGTCAAAAAGGCAGTAAACCTTGGTAGTATGTTACGCATGACCACGGCATGCTTCTTTCATGGGAATCTGGGCTGAACATTTAGCGAGCAAAAGATTCTGCTTTGCAACCAAATTGCTCTCCTCGCACCTGCCTTTCTTGTAATATAATTCATATTTGTATTGATGCCAATATCCTTAGCAATGAGTAACAGTGAATGAGTGTGCCTCATCTTGTTACTCACAGCTACAGAGATGCAACAGCTGCTGTCGGCACGATGACGCAACACAACTGTCTCCCCTCAGTCAGCTCAAAGACGTGAGACAAATGTAAATGAGTCGGTCCAATCTGATGCTTCTTTAAACTTTGAGGCTTTATGATAAATAGGGAATATTTACCAGATATTTTCCTCTGATTGAAACACAGATGGGGTACATTTGTTTAGTAGAACAATGGATTACACAGTTATAAACATGGTGTGGCCCTTTGAGGAGTGGAGGAAGTTGGCTGTAGCAATACATAATTTTTGCTGCTTGATAAATATACAGACAAGCCACGTGCATGGCAGTTAAGTGTTAATGTACAACATATCCAGACCTGACATATAGGAGCCATCATCCAATAATGTCCTTTGTGTTTTTTCCAACCAGTGGTACATTATTCTCCCATCTACGTATCTATGTGACATGACACATGTTAAATGTTCTCTATCTGCTGCCTGCAGATAACCTCCAAAAAAAATTCACTTCATTTATGTTATTCTGTAAATATCCATAAATAGGAACCGAGCATGTTGAGAAGCTGTATAACTTACCAGCACAGAGAAAACCAGCGCCACAATATTGATGGGCCATGCAGGACAGAAACAGGTGAACATGGTGAGGCAGAGATAGTTCCTCAGAGGGGGAATCTCCTGAGCCTCCTTGCATTTCAGGTGGTCGGCGCTCCCGTCCAATGAGGACTTGGTGGTCATGACCGGCTGCCGTCCTCCGAGACACTAGAAGCAGAGAGGCGAGGCACAGGGCTGGGACACTGGGAGAGTGGAGGTGGAGGCGAGGGAGGGGAGGCAGTGGAGCAATGATGATGGAAGAGAGAAATCAGCCTGCAGAGAGACATGAGAGGGAATCAGAAGCCTGAAAAGTCTGAGCAGACTGAAGAAAGACAGACTGAGTGAATTCTTGTATTGCATAGAAACCGGAAAAGGACTGAGATTTTAAGATGGAGAGACATTTTACAGAGCATTATAACTTCGAAAATATATAATAACTTACAACCTTTTTAAAAATGTATATAAATTTAAAACAAATTAGTATTTTTATAGAAAATATATTGTAATTAAGTACAATTGTATTCATTTTGTGCCCATTTATAGTGCCTGGTACAACTAGTTTATGACAAAAATGTGTGTTAATTTGGAACAGCTGAAGATAATATATTTAAATGACACATATGTTCTCTTTAGTGTCAATACGTTTATACAAAACAGCAAAACAAACACCAGTTGTGGAATGAAGTTTCCTAATTTCTTTGTTTGTTTTATGTGACGTGAAAATGTGTGGAAGCCTCTCAATTAGCATGAAACTCAGATTATCCGGACTGCAGAGCGCTAATCCTTCACCTTCATCGTGAGAAAGAAAACATACAAACGTGAACAACATTCCATTCTTTTAGCCAAGTTTGCATTTCATTCAAAAGAAGAAGAAAATCATGAAGTACAAAAAAGGTACAGGACACATATATGGAATGTTTTAAAATAATTTATTAGGAATTTTAAAAAGTTTTTTTTCAAAAGAATAAACATGACAGGAAAAAGAAAATCAGAAAATGTTACAGTGTTGACAAGATTGTTATTTTTCAGTGAAAACAGCATCAAATTATGACCTACCGAGGTAGGCCACAGCAGTGTGAGCAAGTGTATAAAAATGTAAAACCTGGTATTTGTAGATGAAGAGTGCTTTGTTCTTAAGCTAACATTCGAAGGAAAACACATGTATCGTGATTGGCCAGTGCAACGTCCTAGTAGCTCTGAACATAATTGTTTTGGTCTAAAAATAGCTGTCACATTGCTACAGTCTGTGACCTCCAGTGGATATGTAGTGACGGATTGTGGGGAGAGGGGGGGGGGGGGGGGTGACAGGTAAACAAGAGTTAATAAGACCCCCCTCACCTTTCTTGTTGGAAAAGTCACCTTAACAATCCTCACTTTGACATAGATGTTAATGTAATGATAAAAAAAGTCATATTAAAATTTCACATTTGCAACTGAGGTACAGACCCCCCCCCCCCGCCCCCCAGCACATGGCACATTGGAAACCAATGTGTAGAAAACCACATGACACGCTCACGCAAACATCAACGCAACCGGCAGAGCAGATCAGTCACAACAGGGTTAACTGTGCATGACTGCTGCTGCACGCGACTCCTTAATTTTCCTTCACAAACAATCATAGCATATTGAAAATCACAGTTCAAACAACAATATGACAAAGTAAGAAAACAGCATGTTTTTTTTTTTTTTTTTACTCACAGCCATGTATCCCCAAAAGTAAAGTATTGTTCCAGACTCAGCCTCCTTCCCCCTGAACTTGTTTCAACTCTGAGGCGTTTTTTAAATGCAGAGGAACCCAGTATGTGGCTGGTCTAATATTCACTGACAAGTTATTGACATCCTCCATGAAACTATGATACGTAACAATCAAGCTTTCCGACACATACCAATTCATGAAAGAAGCGTATTAGCCTCCCACCTCCCACTCACAAACATAAGCTGAGCCCCGCCCCCCCAAGAAACCAGTCATATTTACAATATTTTACAAAATTTTACAGCTCATGTAGGCCTATTAAGTAAATGTGACTAAAACCCTTGTCGTCTGACCATTATTAGTGTAACAATTTTTTGTTAAAAACCTACCAAGATATACACTTTGTGACACATTTTCAAGAAATAGTATTAATCACAAATGTTTTGTTAAAATTCAGTATGAACTAGTGACAAATATACAGTTTTTCAGTACAAATTACAGCTCCTGACCTTCAAACAGTCTTCCCCTGGAGATTTTTCTCCTCTTATCTCAATCAAGATCAGATTCAGAGGTCAAAAAACCAATAACACACAGCCAAAACAGATAAAGAAACAACGCAGGCATCACAACAACAAAAATAGCATGGTGAAACATAAAAACAGAAAGAAAAAAAGACAGCATCTTATGTGTTGCGATTACATGTAGTCATAAACTTGTTTGCTCCTTTCATGAACGTTCTCTTCATATATTTTTCTCAGGAGGGGGAGTTAAGTGAGGCGTCAATAGGGTGGGCTGGGTCGAGGCTGATACCAGGGTGGAGAGCTGGAGAGGAGAAGGTTGCGCTGCCCCAGCCAGAGAGGGGGACTGGACAGAGACCGGCCAGATCAGCTCCAAAGCAGCTTCAACTCCTTCCAACTCTCAGTCTACATCTCTGCACTGACACAAAAGACACCTAGTTACTCACAGGTGAGGCCAAATTTAACAGTCCTGCATGTTAGGCTGAACAAGATGACGACTTACAGTCTCAGTGATAGCCGTTGGTGAAGGCCGTGGCGATCAAAGGGCCCTGTTGGAGCAGACAGACAAGTTCACAGTTCACGAATTGTTCTCAGACTCAATTAATTTCATTCTTTAGGTATGAAGATGCAAATCAGGTGAAAAGTGAACTGCTGCTGTGTTTTGTTTGGAAGGATAACCGCACACATCCCGAGTCATGATGGCCCTCAACTCACAAAACAGATCACATATTTTTTATTTTTTTTAAACACCCAAAATATCAATAAATTGTTCTCAGGTGGAAAATGTATTACTGAAGATGAGCAGAGCAGTATTTGGAAACAGATTTTTCATGTAATATCATCGGAGGCAACAGTCACATGACCTAATGCTTTAGGTTATTATAAGGAACGGGGACAGAAACTAGTGATGAAAAGGTAATCAGTAGAGAGGACATCTTACCCCCAAACTGTGGCCGAATCCAGCGTTTGGGGAGGGGCTTGCAGCACTGAGGTAGCTGCTGACAGCCGACTCCTGACCGGCCGTTCCATAAAGGTCCGCCATCGACCCCGGGCTGTTCGTACCTAAAAATCCAGCTGAGCGAGCCTGGTTGGAGCCTAGAAGCAAAATGAAAACAATATTTACATGCAACATATCATATCTAGTGTCTGTTGACAATATGTGTATAATAACAATGGATCCATTGACTACACCAGATGTGGAAAATGATCCCCCAACTATATAGTTCCCATCTGCTATATGGAGCATTTTCATCTTTTAACTCATTGTCTTGATTTTAAGGACAGTGATTTAACTTTTTTTTGTTAACTCTCTTTTTTTTCTCTCTACTTTTTCTTTTCTCTTGATCTGGAATCAACCCTTTTCTAATTTTGAGTTCTGTCAGAATTCTGTTAATTGAGAAGCTGGTCCTTTTAATTTCCCGTGATAGCATTGCAATGACAAGAATAAAAGTGAGGCCCTTTAATTGTTCATACCTCTAACGACTGCCGCTGCTGCTGCTGCTGCCATGGATCCATAAGCGGTCAGAGGAATGGCTAAAGAGGCAAAGATCCAGGTTAAATGTTTCGGTGTGCAAACACAGATAAATGAACTACTAATAATTAAAAGTCTCTCTCCCGTGACCCAAAGAACTTTCTGATATTTTCAATGAAGGCTTGCGGATACACAGACATAGAAGTAAAAACTGTCAAAGACAGTATTGTTGATGATAAAACTAAACAAAGACAGAGGGGTCGATGAAGTCACTGCAGGGAGCCTATGAATAAAAACCTTCCTTATTACTGTCGGCAATCCTGCCTTCAGATAGAGACCGAGGAGAACTGACAACCACAAACATGCGGACCGAAGAGTGTCGCAGACTGACAACATGCTGCTTGTAAAGTCCAGAGGAGTGACTGACTGACCTGTGAGCTCAGGGGGGTGGGGTGAAGTCAGAAGGGGAGTCCTCTCTAAGTGGAACTCTAAAACAGAAACATCAGAGTGCTGTTGAGACACACACCATCACCACCAGCAAGGAAAACACACACACACACACACACTGGCAGGGAAACCCCTCGGAGGTGACGACAGGAGGTATGGAGAGCACATATTGGAACACACAAGGTTTGGGAGATGCAAGCACGAGTTAAAGGAGGGAAGAATGCTTTTAAATATAGTGATATCAGTATTAAATAGCAAGAAATACAGCAAATGTTACAACAGCAATGTTATTTAGATCCAAGAGTGAACTTTGACTTCATCAATGTGCAAAACACCTAATTGTGGGAGTAACCCCTAGATTAGCGTCATACACTCAAGTGAAATACACTGCAATACTAACACACTCGCACAAACACAATTCCACTCCCTGATATTTACAAGCAGCCATTTACACTCACAGTGTTTCACATGCTTCTATGGAAACATGTTTGTATTTGTGACAGTGTGTCTACTGTCTGGTCAACAACACAACACTGATTGAAGTTAATTTATCAGGGCAGGAGATAATTTACACCAAAACACACTTTCATTGAAATATTTAAGACATATATATCTAAGCTGCAACTATGAGATGGATTGCTGTGATATGTTCTACACATGTAAGATCTCTCGAGGATACATTCTCCGGCTTTTCTAGAATGCAAAACTATGATGGTGTAAATATTACTATATTGCTAAATGACAGCATGTTAGCATTGTCACTGTTAACATTTAGCTCATGAGCGCTGTGCAGCCACACAGAGCTGCTGGCATCGCTGTTGAATGGGCTCAACACAGAACGTAGGTGGTCCCTGGTAGCTTAGAATATAATATATTCTTCACATCACAATTTGTTTTAAATCCTTCAGCAACCAACAAGAAGTCATTTAAGATTCTTTAACTACAAGGAAAACATTGTTCATCCTAAACATGGCTGTGGAAAAGTTTCTCCGTTGAGTGTATCAGGAGCAGAAGTGTGCTGTGATTACCAGGGAACTGGTAGGTGTATCCAGGAGCGATGCCAGCATAGCTCCGACTGGTGTAGGTGGCTGTCTGGAAGCCTGGATAACCTGTGGAAACAAAATCCCCGTGAACAACAGGTGTGTGGATGTGCTGCCCCCTCACAGTAAAGCATGACACAGTCTGGGACATGCAGGTGGGGGATATTCTACACCTGTGGTCTGGATTGTTTTCACAAGGAAAGAGTTGAGCAGTGCACACTATACAGAGATGTGTATAGTGTATACAACACACCGACACCTGGATAACCGAGCTCAGAACAACATTCAGACATGTAATGATAATAATGTTATCAATTATGAGCACCCAAAAATACAACAACTAATTCACTACTGTTGAATTGTTAGTGTACATGTGGTGGCATATCCCTTAATCTGCAGTGTTTAATAAAAGCACTGAGATACTGGAGAGGAAAAAGCTGTCGTGAGACTGAACAGCAGGTGGCAGCGTTGGTAAGTTTAGCTTCAGATGCA
Source organism: Pseudoliparis swirei (assembly GCF_029220125.1). Taxonomy (NCBI): domain Eukaryota; kingdom Metazoa; phylum Chordata; class Actinopteri; order Perciformes; family Liparidae; genus Pseudoliparis; species Pseudoliparis swirei. Next base: position 8,379,066 of record NC_079394.1, read on the forward strand.
CAAACAGGTCCTGACTAGTGTTAAGATCTGTTCATGGGTTGGCACCACTGTCGTAGAGGGGAACGTTCACGTCAACAAGCAGATCAGAGTTATTAAAGGACCATTCCACTATTTTTACTTCATGAGGAATTCTAGTCAGCTTGAGGGGAAAATGTTGTAAATATGTGAAGGGAGATTTCTCAAATTTAATTAAAGCACTGTAAAAAACAAACACTGCATATAACTTAAAATACACAGTTGTTTTTCTGCACTTCTAAAGTCTGAGGTCTCAGTAATCAAAGCTGCACGGTGAAGAGTTGCGACCGGTTTAGTGGTCAGCTTTCTCCCCCTGAGGCGCCATGTGACCTTTCAGACAGCTGCGGTCTTAGTGCAATACTTATTGTAATGTTCATGTGTGCTGACGCGTCCTTCCTGATCAAAACCACCTTACCTAGCATACCAATGCCCAGCATGAAGGCGTCCATTCCATATGGCATCACACGGGAGCGCCCCCTGGCTGAGCCCGTGGGGGACATCACCTCTTTGGGCTGAGCTTTCTTACATTCCACCTGTTCCCATGCAACACACACATCATTACTTCTAGTTTCTACAGAACACGCTGGTACTAGAGTCTTCCACAAATCGGGCTGCTGACCATTTTGTTGTTGATCTCGTGGAAGTGGATTTCGCAGACTTTTTCCACCACATCCTCGTTCTCAAACGTCACAAAGCCGAACCCTGGAGAGGACAAGGCAAGTTTATGAGTAAGGACACTTCACACAGTATGGGGCAGATAGACAGTAGACTTTTTTGTGCAGCAGTAAGGCTCATAGTCTACAGTAATCAGTGCTGTAATAGCCGCTTAACACATTCCCCCCCCCCCCCCTTCCAATGCTTCTGCTCAGCACTCATCCTTTCTTCCCTCCCTTCCTGGCTAGAAGGCCCGAGCAAAACCGGTAGGCTGTCATAATCGATCAGTCCCAGGGTGGGGAGGAGGTGCTTAAGGAGGCTTTATCCTGATCCAGATTAACGGACTGGCTAATTAGACTAGCCCTGTTCGTCTCCTCCAGCTCAGCCCACAGGAAGGAGGCCCGTGGGGGGTGGAGGGTGATCAATAGATACCCTGGAAGGACTGGAGGAAGAGTAGTAAACCATCGAAGACGAGGAAATGTGTAGGGATTGAACGGACGTGGAAATGGGTCGGTCCGTCTCACCTCTGTGTCTGTTGGTGGTCTTGTCGAACATGAGCATGGCATCGTCGACCTGGGGGAAGACAAACAACACCGTTTTTTAGGCGGCGCTCCCTCACTTGCTACGCAGCATATTGCCTGACCTCAGCCCGTCTCAAGTTCTGCAGGGAGGCTCAGCAACAGATGGACAGAAAGGAGGGGGAAGGAGGGAGGGAGAGGACTGGAGACGAGCGACAGGTTACAGAAAGGAGGCAGAGGGGGCGAAGGCAGGAACATATGAAGAAATACTGTACAACAAGCCCTGGTGCTGTGGATGAGTAACAGACACAATGGGTGGCATGAGAAGTTGGAAGTCTTATTTGCTGCTAAACTGCACCGGTCACAATCCTTCTCACAGACAGCCCATAATCTCCCCCCCAAAGTTTGTGCATTCCCATGGCAACTGTACAAAAAGTCCAGATAAAGGAGCCTGAGCCAACATCAAATATGCTTTATGAATAGTGGGAGAGTGCCAGTGGGACAAAGTGGGCGGCAAACAGGGAAACTCTGGGGAGAAAAAAATGGAGCCAGTCATTAGCAGAAAGGTGAATCCTGTGGGCAGGTGGAGACGCGATGAGAGGGGAGAGCGGATAGCGGGAGGAATAGCGACAGGTGGAGATATGGTGAAAGAGAGCACAGAGAGTCCTGTAAGAGGGGGAAAAAAGGGAAAAAAGATTGGGTCAAAGTGGAAAGGGAGGAGAAAGAAGAGACAAAAGGAGAGGGAGAACAAAGAGGCCTGGAGGCTTTGTTTGTTGGCACAGTCAGCTATAATTCCTCCTCCTCCTCTTCTCCCTTTGACCTCTCCCTCCGGACTGGCCTCTCTTTATAGAGCAAAGACACAGGTGTCTATTCTACATACACACAAACAGAGTGAGTTTCAAAGTTGACCTACTCTTCTGCCCCCCCCCCCCCCCCCTCCTCTCTTGTAAAAAGCTGACATGTTTATACTCTAGTCTGCACACACAGGTCCAAATAAACATTTGGTAAATTAATCTGTGCTCTCAATCTATAATAAATTGACTGGATATAAGCCACTGAATAATTTCTCATAGTCTCATAGTCAGACAGCACACTGTGAGTGTGTGCGTGTGGACCCCGAAGGGCAGTTTGCCCACAGAAAGGTCAAAGGTGACTGAGGAGTGTCAGTGTGAAAGGGGACCTGTTACTCTGATGCCTCTCAAGCCACTGCCTCCTTCCAGATGGACACTGGCTCAAAGCATGCAACAGAGTTCTCTTGTATCTCGGCAAGAACACTCTTTATTTTTTGCCGTTGAGCTGAGACTTTTATCCAAGAGGCCCGACTGTAGAAACGCCTCAGATTGACACATCTTTAAACAATCCATTGATCAGAGAGCGAGAGTTAAGAAGTCAAACAAACAGGAACCTTGACAGGAACACACACTTTCTCTGGCGGATGCGATCGAAACATGACAATAACACCTGCAGTTCCAGTTTAACACCACAAGTTAATTCCAGGTCATTGCTTGATATTTTAAACACTGCACATTTTAATGGCGTACCGGCGGACAATATTCCCTCTTACTCTTTTTTTTCCTCCTCCTCTCATCTTCTCTGTTATCCCCTGCCCATCCCTCTGCGCGCTCCTTTGTCCTCACCAGGAAGGGACACAAAAGGTCCAGTGAGGCAGTCTAATCAGGAACTTCCATGGATGGCTGGAGCCTACATTTCACCCATCCATCCCCTCGATATCTCTCGGCAAAATTCATCTAGACGTTATGATTGAGGAGGGAGCGCAGGGAAACTCGAGGCCAAACCTTTGGCACTGAAAATAAAGTGCCATGCAGTCGGAAACCCAGTGGCTAAAACAGTCTTCCCATGTTTGACTTTGAAAGGTTTTGAGATTGCGCTCGGCTGAAAAAGTTGATATGGTTTTTGTCTTGTTTTTGTCAAATTAGTTTTGCACAACATCAACCAAATCTCACATGGCATATATATTATTGATGGTCAGTTTTCTATTTGAGTACCCATTTAGAAGAGTACAGAGACTCCCAGTATGCAGATAACTTCTGGACAAACTAACAAAATATTTGTCTAGCTTTGTAAAAGGCATAATGGTCCCCCGTAACCCCCCCGAAACCCCATCTTTGCCCCAGTTCCCTCTCTCAATAAGGCCCTCCCTCTTGTCGGTGCCTTTGTCAGCCCATCCTCTATTCTCCGCCTCAGAGTCCTCCGAATATCCAAGAACTCGGACAAAACTTCATAAAGAAATAGTTTTAAAAATGCATAAATGAAGGCTAAGTGAAAGCAGGTTTTTGAGCGTTAGTCAAACTAAATGTATTGGTACTAAACGACTGCGTTGACCCCCCACCCAACTCACACACACTCATGCTAACACCCCCAAACCCCACCTTGTCCCTCCTCCATCAGAACAAAACCCCCATACCCACAGAATTACTTGGGGACAATGGGCAAGCCAGGTCACCACGGTAACGGGCCAGGAGGGGGTTGTGGGTAGGAGCAGCTGTTACATCAGATTAATTCAGATTCTGATAATCCCTCCTCCTTCCTCACCATCACCACACACTCACTACAAAACTTTTCTCCCCCCTCCCTCCCGCTTCCTTCTCTCTGCTCCCTCTTCAAGTCCCCCTAACTTCGCCTGCTGCTCCCGGAGCCTCCCAGCCTCGTTATTTTCCCCCTCCTACTCTCTACAAGCGTTTTCTCTCCCTCCTTTCTCTCCCTCCTCCTCCTCCTCGCAGTAACCCCTTCACTTCAAGGCGGTCTCTCCATTCCAAGTGAAGTTTTTCTCAGAGAATTTGTGGTGAATCAGCCTGGTGGGATGTTGTGCTACGTGTTCCTAAACTGTTGATTTGTTGCTGCACAAATACCAACAAGACATTAAAACTGTCATCTGTAATCCTTATTTTCATTCTGATCAAAATTGCCAATGTTCTGTCAAACATTTCCACCATCGTGTGTCTCAACAACTTTAACACTCTTAAAATATCTCTCACCTTCCCGAACTGGTCGAAGTATTGTTTCACATCCTCGATGGTCGTGTTCACGGACAGGCCTCCCACAAAGATCTTCTTGGTTCGAGTCACTAACTGTGAGGAGAGGAAAGCCATGAACACATATATTTATTCTGACTGATCATCTTGTAAATTTTTTATTCAATGGTACATCTACTAAAATTTCTGTTTAAATAGACGTAGATACAATTACTTTTTTGTCAAGAATACAATAATAAGCCACTTAATTACTTTTAAAGAAATCAATTGTATTTTTAGTGTCAAATGTACAATTTTTCCTTTTACTGTAATTGTTACTGTGTGCTATCCTTACCGCTAGTATTAATAATTATATTTTTGAAACCTCAGTTGAATAAGAAATAGCAGAAAACGTAACTTAAAATTGCAAAAAGACAATAACAATTTTTCCCATATTGTATTTGTTATTTTCTGAGCATTGACAAAAACAAAGTAACGTATTGCTCGAGCAATTAAATGAAAGTGTTTTTTACAACATGGTTATCATGTATCTGTGTCCTACAACACCATCTAAGAAATGGAAATGATCAGAACACTTTGACCAACCGTAGTTACACACACATATTCATGATTATATTATATTAAATAATTGTGCTTTACTATCAGGTGTGTGGGGGCATTCGTAAACACTGTTGTTGTTGGTTTAACACTTTTACTTGAGGACCAAACAGGATAAGTTAAAACTGCACTGAATAAAAAGCGTTGTTTCCTTCGATGGACTCAAAGCAAACCCTGGGTGCTGCAAAACACTTCAATTATTTTGGATATATTGCATCACTTTTACTTTCTTTCATAGCTAAATGAGCTTTCTCAGTCGGTCACTTCAAGAGAATGACACGCTTGTTTTTCATTCAAGGTTTCATTCGGGGCCTAAATAAAGGTGATATTATACTTTTACACTTCATCTAAGTGTAACATATATTGTATTCTCTTTGAGAGTGGATGGAATGTTATTAAAATATAGATAGTAATCAGACACAAGGAAGCAGGTTGTCTGTACACACATTAACACTGGACGTGTGCCTGACATCCATTAGAATTTGCTAACGCGACACAATATACAGTGTTATGCAATTTTGGGTCATTCAGCATACGAGAAACAAGAACCAGTTTTGTAAAGCATATAACTCAAGCTTTGTATTAATCAAGCTAAACTGTGATATAATAACATTATTACAAAATAAATACATATATTATAAACTACAAGTATTTTTTTTTTAAACTCCATTTCTTGTTGCACTGTGTGCAATGGCCACGTTCACTTTAATTTACATGTGCACTGCATCATTGAACTATATTGTCCATGAAAAGTACATTCAGCAATTTCAGTGATTCATATTGGTCTTTTATGTGAAGTAATTTTTATCATTTTATTCTCATACATTCTTAAGGCACTTTGTGCAGCTGGAACGCAGAATGGGGCACCAGAGCAACAACATATGCGTTGTGTTCATTTTGTGAATGGTACAAAGCTGAGCAACATGGACAACATCTCAAATCACAATATTCTGATATCACAATATTTATTTATATGTATTAATATTTATCTTAATACCTCAATAACAATATTGCAACAATGGGTTGAAGGGTTGACTATTGGTGGTTTTACAAAAATATTTAAACAATTAAAGTTTTGATAGATAATCGTCAGTAATATGCAAATAATAGAACATCCGGAGAAGTCTAGTGAGTTCATAAAATACCTCAATTTACTGTAATGCAGCTTTTAAAACCAGGAAAAGACAACACTTATTCCCATATGATAATAATATTGTATTGATATATTGTCCAGCCTTAAAGTCCCCACACACACACCACCAGTATGACTCCATGCCTCACTAAGGCATCCTGTATGTTTCTCCCCATGTTGTTGTGAATGTCGGCTGAGATCAGGACTCAGTGTACTAGAAACACAACACCCATGTTTCGGTGGGTTTGACAACAATGAGTGTCCTTAAAGTTGTGAACTTTTCTGTACACACATGATTACATAACAGTTCAGCGATGTCAGCGCTGCTCACGTTGATCAGATTACGAGGCATTAGCGACTCTGAGAGACGCACTCGCCTGCTGCAAACAATGCTCGTGAAACCAACACGGGGAGGCGCTTTCACTCACCTTGGGCTGAGCTCTGCGAGGGAACGCAACCTTAGGATCGATCTGCGGGGAGAGAATACAGAAAAAGAGAGGACTGGTTGGTGTTGTGTCAGGAAACAGATGACACAGCAACCTGTCGCCTTCCTGGGGAGCTCTCTGACATCACAGCCTCAGCTTTCATTCTCAAACGACTCATCGATGAAGGTGCAACACATCCATGTTATTATTCCATGTGTAATTCACCGAGCCTAAATCAAAGCGAAGACGTTAAACACGCCTCTCTTTTTAATTATCGTTATTCTCGGGCCTCACTGTGCTGGAAAACAGACACCATATATACTTATGATGTAAAACCTGAAGTTAAAGTTGACATTGAATGAACAGTATGTTCTCATTGGTGATGAACGCACTGCTTTCAATTGTTAATGTGTGTGTGTAGGGGTGTGTGTGTGTGTGTGTGTGCTTTGACATTGATGTAACGGTAGATGACGTATAAAAGGAGAATCAATTTAAGATCCAGGATGTGATAATACGTTTAAATAATTTCCACTAATTTCTGATCTTTTTTAAATCTGCTTTCCTCTTGTGGTATTTAATTACAGATAGTTTAGCTTTTATTGAGCCACGTTGTGAGATTAGCTATTACAAACTACATTAAAACCTCTTTTCAGAAACAATGTTGCTCTTGATGATCCACAAAACATGCCGTCAATAGTTTTCATGGGAACTGTTCATTTGGTAGAAATTAGAGGTCTGTGATTCATCCAAAGTTAATGCAACATTGTTTATGAAAAGAAAATCTCAATGACAGATACCCAAAACCTGGGCAAAGAAAACTAGAACTACTGTAGGTCTCAGTGAAGGAAAAAAATATGACAACCATTTAAATGATCCTATCTTCATATAACCTACTGTACATCAGTTTGTGATGTTTAATCTGGAATACGATCACACACACATCGATATTAGCATAAAAACAAGGATACAACCTTCAGTGTTTGTGCATCTATATGAAACATGAATGTGATTTAAATCCCAAGTTTGCTTGCTTGTGTTTATATTCCAGTGTGTGTGTGTGTGTGTGTGCGTGCAGCTGTGTGTGTGCAGCTGTGCTCAGGTGAATGCCCGGGAATGTCCTGTGAACTCCTGCCTCTCTCGCCACTCTCATGTGACATGTGATCTCCTGGAATCTCACACGGGCACTACAATCACAAACACGCCTCACCTCGGCGAGGAGAGCCCGGGCCGGAGGACAAGTGTGTCCGAAAAAGAGTGTGCGCACCAAGGAGAGAGAGAAAGACGGGGACAGGGCAAAGGGGGGGGAAGGGAGCTGTCACCCAAACCACACTGACGGCAAGATCCACCCAATTTTGTTTGTTTGTGTTTGTTTGTTTTTGCCTCCCTCTCCTTCGGACGGAAGTGACGACAACAACAGGGACCATTCATCCTCCCGCACGCTTTCTTTGAGGCGATCCAGATCGTCCTCTGCCCTGCAGCTCGTTACGTTCACACCCAGGAAAAAGCATCAGCTTAGCCGTTTTGATATAAATCTCGACACTAAAACTACAAACACAAACAATAGAAATGTATACACAATATGGTCGAGCCCACTGAAGGTCACCGAGGTTAAAGATCGGAGAGAGAGAACCACACCATGCCATGAGGATGCAATCATAGACAGGCTGCAAAATTGGAATTTGAGACGTCTATATTAGTCTATACTGATCTAATAGAGCTAGAGAACAACTAGACTACTCCACACTGTACTGCTGTTACACGAACAGATGGTGAGACAGTTCAGCGCTAAGATTAGTCCGCAACCATGAGAGGGTAGAGTTGAACGACGGTCGAGAGCTAGAGCCTCTACGGCAAACAACATGCATTTAGCAGACAGTGTTGTTTCTACTTGAATAACAGTTGACAACACCGTATGTTTTCTTCTTCTTTTGTTCTAGAGAGCAGAGTGAGAAGACTATAGGCTAAGACTGGAGCATCAGATGCAGAGTCTACTGTTTAGTTTCTATGGTGGCTAGACTACTCTGATAGTCACCTCCGGTCACCAACCCTCCTGATGTCCAACACTCCTGTGCACATTCAAAAACAAACAGACACACACAAACAAACAAAATCAAACAAATGGCAGCACACAGCACATCCGAGGGGATGAAATAGTGGACATTGAACACATGACGTCGCTGCAATCGTTTTGTTTCGTGGAGGAAAAAGAAGGTGATCATAGCAAATTCAGGTCAAATATATAAAATCCCCCTTAGCTCACACAACAATGTGTTTTGCTTATTGTTACTTTGGCCGGATGTTTGAGCTTCCCTGAGCAGCGTTTGACTCTAAAAGACTGTTTTCACGGCCTGATGAGGGACGACGTCTCAAAAAAAGAGGAAAAAAAACAAGCATGATGTTACAAATAGTTTGATAATCGACATCAGATTAACATTATGTTCTCAAATCAATAAAACACAGAAATGACATTAAAACAACATCTGCTTTCCTCCTGTGGTATTTAGTTGCAGACAATTTTGCTTTTATTTCCCCAGGTTGTGAGATAAGCTATCACAAATTATATTTAATATCCAATCAAGGCCCAGTATATAACGAGTGTGGAAATCTGAGAGTTTATAGTGCTGAGATTTTACTTTTTTAATTATGTAGCAAAAAATATTTGTATATTTAAAATTGTTCAATGAGGCAAAATAAGTAGCTACAGACCAACTGTATCATTCCATAACATATGCATTTAATAAAACATAGATAGAGACGGATTTCAACTTTTTTTTAAAACTTTTTTATAGAGAGACGTGAAGACGTCAGAGGCATAACCTCTCCACACTAACCAGAAGGTAACAGGGGTGAAGCTGAATGTAATTCCAAGAGAGGTTTATGAAATCAGGGCAATCCCCTTGGACCAACCACATCCCGGCCATGCAACAGTTAGCCGAGCGCGCTGCCTGTCACAGCCTGAGCTGGAAACACACTTAACGCAACGTGCCGATTGGGCAGCACTCAACATCTCTGAGGAACAGCTCAAGCTTGTTGAAGCCAATCCTATTAGTTAGGAGAGCCATACTAATCACAGATGGTGTTATCCTGCCTACCCCCTCTTCTTTCCACTCAGGTCAGCATGGAAACGGTTAACGGGGGGCCACACATATGCCCGATGCAACTCTGCAAAGAGCTCTGTGACTTCGTTGTAAACCTCTCTCCGCTGAGCACCTCGGAGCTGCGATTGAATGGAAACTTTGTCTCACAAAAGGTGCAGTTTGCACCGGCCGTCACTAACGCTACAGACAGCAGGAAGTTGGGAGGGCATCCAGAGGAGCAGCTAACAGAGCAGCAGTAGCATAAATCACTGTCAAAACCTGCCTTCCTAAACTGCTCAAAACCGGGGCAGCATCTGTCCTTCGACACAATAAGTACCAATAAATTCCTCTGCGGCACCGTATTTGCTCTTCAGCCTCTGGGCCGTGCAAAGCTCTGTTAATTCCAGTGCCGGAGCGGTTCAGTCGGTCACAGCATGGCACATTCTTTCTGTTGCCACTGGAGAACTTTTCTCTCCCCTCTCGAACAGGATAACCTGTTAGCATGCGAGAGAGGTAGAGGGGGGCAGGGTGAGCCGTCTAAAAAGGCCTACTCTACTCACCATCCAACCCCTGTGGCTGATCACTGAGCCCTCTCCACACCAAACACTCATTCTCTGAGGCTGCCACAGCCCCCGCCGGACGCCACCGACACACCCAGCTGCCAGCCCTGCCACGGCCCACGAGGCCACGCACAGTCGACGCATGCAGAAGTTTAGAGGAGGATTCAAGTTAAAAGGAGGGTATCATCATCACTGGCCTCTTCCATAAATAAACTAAATAAGTTGCTTTTCAGCAGATGTGAGGATACACCGTCGGTGTCATGACCTCTGCTGTCTGTGGCTGCTTATGCCGCCTTGATTTCTGGTATCCAAGAAATGATTGTAAACGATGTGCATTGTTTTCTTTCTTATTCCTTTCTTCTGTGACAGAACCATTCTTCAACTGTGGAGAGGAGGGGGGGATAAGGGGGGGGTCACTATGGAAACAAACCCCATGGCGAGTTAGTGGCGTCCAACCATGATGTCGCTACTTGTAAAAGCTGTTGTGCCTGTGAGTGACACTATAGCACTAGGGCATTGGGGAAACCACCAAGATAAGAAAAAGAAAAATTCAGTTTGACTTCTCCATCAAACATATTCCACCCTTCCTAATTTTGGATTCATCACAATAAACATTTCTCATTTCCTTGCAACTTTCTACAGCAAATGACGGTTATTTTTCCTTCTTTTTTTTCTTATTTCTTTCACAGCACCTCCACTTATTCTCCAAAGATTTGAGAAGGTGCATCGCTCAGAGCACAAAAGGGGAAAGAAGAAATAGCCTCCCCTCATTTCAATACAGTGACTAACCAGCAGCCATCCCCACTCCCACAGAGGAGAGAGGCGGGGGCAGTGGTCCCTATGGCGACCAACGGGCCACATTGTTCCCAGACCGACCCACATTCATTACTGACAAAAAGACACACACACACACACACACACACACACACAATCACACACACTACAACACAGGCAATTAATGCATTTTAAGTTACAATTCACATAGGTGAAGATCTTCGTCATCACGATATTCAGTTTTATTTTATCCTGAGATCAACAGGTAGCTGGGAAGAGTTTGTTGTTTTGCTTTTACACCTTGATGGTTTCAGGTTGCATTTGCTGGTTCCATTGAGAAACTTTTTGTGGGGGGTAAATTCTACGCCTTGGGACAGAAAAAAAAATGCAGAAAGAAAGTTATGGTTTACTCTTCCTTGAAACCAAATTAAAAATGCTCAGTGAGAGCAACCCTGTCCGGCTCCCCTTGTTTCTATGGAAATTGACACTGGCTGACATTTTCTTGCCCATTTGGCTGAAGAGTGAAGACGGAGCACATTCGCCCATGTGTCGCCACCGTCGACTACTGAGTCAATCATGTCAAGTGCTCCCATCTGAGTTGTGGCAGCGGACACAGGCTTGGTTTGAGAAAAACATCGGCATAGGGGAACCTCAGTGAACATACAAAAAAATGCAGAAACGATAGACCTCTCTAGCGGATTATTGGAAAACCCACTAATCAAACACCGAGCAATGGGATTAGTAAATACAGAGAACTCACTGTTTTTGAGTCCAACTCGTGCCGGGTTTGGGCCAAAACTTTATCCACGCCGGCCTGATCAACAAAGGTGACGAATCCAAACCCTCTGCAGACATCAGGGAGGGGGAGAAGGTATTAATGACACAGGAACTGATGGGGACATGTAATGATACGTTATGAGCAGAGAGGAATCACAGAGGTCAGATAAACTTTCAGCTCCGCCGTAGAAGCCGGCCTCACAGTTCCCTCACCTCGAGCGCTTAGTAACCGGATCTCGCATCACCATACACTCCTTCACCTCGCCGTACTTGCAGAAGTACTCCTTCAATCCCTCTGGGAAACCAAACAAGGGGAAAGAACACACCCTTAATTTATGAATCGAGAGGTTAACAAGAAATGGCTTCTTTTTAATAATCAAATCAGCAAAGGAGTTTGGCTCCAGAGATTAACACTCTTTCATTCGGCTGAGATTTCCCTCACCAAAGTTCATAAGTGTTTTTGATTAAATCAGGCAAACATAAAATGATTACCTAGATTCAGGACACGGGAAACACGGACAACTTGAAAGTGAACATTAATTCCAACTGAAATGTATCATTTTCTTACAAATTGAACAATCTGATTTCCCCCTTTTTAATGAGGTTTTAGGAACCCCTCGTTCATTCTATGGTAGTTCTGAATGGGTGCATTCATTCTGGAGCAGGATTCGTACTCAAAAAAGGGAAAACAAATAAACAAATCCAATGTAAGCAAGCAGGACTATTAAGAAATACAGCTTTTAAAAGAAGTTTCCATTAGTTCCATTTGATCCTTGCCAAAAGTTTTAAAGACAGATTCAGAGGCATTTCTGTGAGAGGAAGTTGTGGAAACAGTTTTACCTTGTGTTGTTTGCCAGCTGAGTCCGCCTATGAACATTTTGCTGTGGAAAAAAAAGAGAGAAAAAATAATATTTTTGCATATTCATAAAAGGAGGATTCAGGCGTATTCATATTGAGAGATTATACAGTCAACCTAATTTTGTAATGAGGTTTTTTCAAGTGTAACCCTGGAGGTAAAGACGTATTTAGAGAGTGTATAATTGAGGGTTTTCCATGAAGGCTCTCTGTGTGGAGGTGTGTGAGAGTCCGGTTGCAGAGCACACCACGGTGCCCCTGAGCAGAATGCCCGGTTTGTTCCTGATCAGATGTCGGGAAGAGAGTTTCTTTAAAGTTAGTTTTCTTCGTTACCAGGGGTCGTGAGGGGAGTCCGTGGTGGACAGGCAGATCTGGCTCCCTTCCGTCTCCATTCCGGGTCCTCGCGGTGTGTTGTGAGTGAGAGCTGCGTGTGTCCGAGCCGAGCCGTGCGGGAGAACAGATTGAGTGAGAGGAGCTGGGCGGGTTTGGCCCGGGGTGACAGAGAGGCGAGCGGGCCAGATGCAGGCTGGGACAGACTCCACCTCCTCCTCCAGCCAGTCAATCCCGCTGCTGTCTCTCTCTCATCCCACCAACGAGGCACGCGGCCCCGGCGTCAAGGCTGCAGCGTCCAACCGCGGCACTTCCGCTGCCCCCTTCCAAAATAAAAGCCCCGTGCCGTGATTAACAGAGAAGTGGTCTTTCGGGCTGAAGTATTTTTAAGAGAAACTAAAAAACAATGTACTTGATTACTCATTTGTGAAAAGTAACAGGAAATACAGTAACAACTGAATCGCATGTGCATTAAGAGCCTTCATGCACACCGTGTTTTTTTTCTATTTTACTCACATATTTCAAAAGAACTCTGTAAGTTTACATACAAATGAAATGTAACTCTTGAGCCCTCTTTAGATGGAAGTAGCTAACTGAAACAATGTTATATCCAGCCAAGGCATACAGACGGCTCCATATAGCTGAACAATAGACCTCAAACTAATTGCTTGTTTTGTATTTTCTGTTCTGAGTGATCAGTGGCTATTAGTAGGCCAGTCTTTCCTTGGGTGAACCTTTAGTCCAGCTCTCTGGCTGCCTGGCATAAATATAAAAATGTCTTACATTGACGGTCTTTGGGGAAAGTTTAAGAGTTGGAGATTCGGCCAGCTCTATGTGAGGCCTAACCTGAGTTAGCCTTTAAAGTGTTTAAAAAAACAACCAATAAATCAAATTAAAAATATTAAACACACAAGTTTTTTTTTCTAAATATTTGATATCAACAAAATATGTTAATAGTACTGTGTAATTTAAAACATAGCTTAAAACATAGCCATAACATAAGGCGGAGACATGTTTCACAGAGAGCTACTGAATTGAAAGGAAACCCCTCATTTGCATATCATCTATATTATGTAAAATAAAAGCTTACAAAACATTATCAAATCTAAACCATAAGTAATTTAAAACAGATTATGACATCCAGAGGTTCTTAACTAAAGCCTTTGTACTTAAGTTTCAAACATGGAGCTTTTCTTATGAAGGCAACATCTCATGGCTTCCTGTCATATTCTGACTGATTTTGATTAACTTGATGCAATTTCCATCCTAAATAGTATAAGTGTTAACAGGCAGTTTACAGTTATAAATAAGGCCGAAACGGTCTTGTACACAACATGTACATGCAACTTATATTTATATTGTCAGAAAAGTAAAATCATATGGTATCAATTCAATCAACAACAAAAAAGCATCACAGACACCAATTTACCCATAACAGGAAATGCTGGAAGCCTATCTTGAAATGTGTTGTGCTTACAGTTCTCAAGAGAAGTTAGTCCGGCCACAGAGTGACTCAGCTTCACAATTAGTTGCCAGTAGTTAGTTAATAAATTACTTATCAAGCCTCAATTCAAGTAGCAAGCGTTAATCAAATGAAGTCAACATAAAGTCATACTTCTCCTGTAATGTACCCACAGGCCCTTGTAGTGTGTCTGTGGTGCTTGAATGACAACTTCTGGTGTATTATTTAATGTTGGATTTTTCAACCTTCCTCATTACTGATAATAACTGATCTATAACTTCACGAACAGTACTGTTCCAATTCACCAACAGACTTTTTGCTAAGTAATTTTTTGTGAATGTCGATACACTGTTTATTTATATCACTTTTCTGCTTTGAAGCTAGCATCATCCCCAACAATGTGTCCCTCTGTCTTAATACACCTTGCATATTGCAAACCGGCTTATGCCATGTGGTGTATAACAGGGGGTTTGTGTGCTCATTCATTGCTGGGGTTTAAGTATCAAATTAGTAGCAAAGCCAGCTCCAGCTAATCTTCTCAACACTGGCTCAACATGTGACCTGCTAACCAACGTTTGGCCAATCAATGGCCTGAGCAACACAAAGACAACAACCACTTTGACTTATGGCGGGTATAAAATGGCTGCTGGCCGACGCGAGGCTCCGGGTTTGGTGCAAAGTTTGGAAAGTCTGGATATGTTTGAGCATACTGACAGTGCAACACACTTATAGCGCTGGTTATGTCTCCGAAATACACACATACCTGTAACACGATCATGTTCAGAGCAACACCACAAGCTCAGGGTGTGTAACCCAGGATGTTTGGGCACAGATTTAGATTCATGATTGTCCTCACTAACACAGTTTCACTGAGTGCTGCAGCCTGCACACTCTATCCTCTGCAGATGAGAAGATGAAGCCCTGGAAGTGGGACAGTGGCTATTTGGACAGGAATTAAGGGGTGTGTTAAATTTCTGCATGCATGATCAATGGGGTTGAATGGTGGGGGTAGAGGGGAGGGCACTCGGCTGAGGCGGAGAGAGAGCTAGCGACGAGAACACAGGCAGAGGCGGCCAGCAATGGCTCACTAATGAGAGATGGTCAGTGTGGATTGTATCTCATTATCAATCAACATAGCTTTGAGTTCTCTGGAGAAGGAAAATGCAAGCCCTCATGTGTGCTGCATGTGGCCCATTTCGATAAACCCAGCTTGTGTGGAGGA
This sequence comes from Pseudoliparis swirei, assembly GCF_029220125.1. Taxonomy (NCBI): domain Eukaryota; kingdom Metazoa; phylum Chordata; class Actinopteri; order Perciformes; family Liparidae; genus Pseudoliparis; species Pseudoliparis swirei. The sequence continues at coordinate 8,394,457 of NC_079394.1, forward strand.
GCATTAGTCACAGCCGTATCTGAGCTGTTGGAAATCCACACACATTGCCCTCTGTCCGTTTTGGTGAAGAGTTTCCTCTGAATAGTACAATGGGACTTAATTACAGGTCAGTGGCATGTCTCAGGGAGATAGAGGGAGCTCTGTTACCCTTCCAAATACAGTATAATGCCATCTTCCCAAGGGTGGGGTAACAAGAGCTCTACACAAAAAGGTGCTGATAGGCTGAACCTGAGAATGGTATAAGGTGATCCAGGGAGAGAAAGTGAGCGTTTTACACTGAAAGAGAGAGAAAAGATAAAGGACTACATTAACTCTCAAAGGTTCTCTCCCATTCAGTTTGCCCTCTTTCCTTCCCAGTCCACTTCCAACTTATCATTCCTGCCAACTTTCTTTGAGAAAAAACAAGAGAGGGGGGGGTGGGGGGGATCAAAGACAAAGAGACCATGCATTTGGAAATCCAAAAGTCTGATTCAGAGGAGTCTATGCAAACAGTTAAAGAAGAAAGTTTTGAGTTTAATATCACCTGTGGGGGGAGTTGAAAGAAATGCCAACAAACATGCCTACGGTGCATTTTACTAAAAGTCAATGTGAGCATGTTTGTCAGGTAGTCTTTAAAAACAATAACCAACATGAACTGCGCAAAATGCATCTTATTTTTGCATTCTGAGGACATTGAGACTGCTTGGTCCTTCAAACCATGGAAGTTAAAAAAAAAATGTTTTTGTGGAGATGAGTGGAAACCAAGATAAGACAGTGAGCTGAACAGAGTTAAAATATCAACAGGTGAGCAAATGGGCCGTAAACATAGAGGTAATAACAGTTGTGTCGTTTTCCCTTTTAGCTTGTGACCCCATACAATAAGCTGTTCGTTATAAAGTTTGGGCCTCTCGTCACATTTCAGATGTTATTGAGTTATCATGTTTGTGAGGTCCTGGGACAGAGGATGTCGTATGTGTATAGAATTTAAAGCCCTTTGGGGCAAATTTGTAATTTGTGATATTGGGAATATACAAAATTAACTGAATTGAATTGAATTGAATTATCATTTCCACCTAAAAGACTTTCCCCCTGTAAAGTGCTCACATGCTTTCATTGAAATAACAGTTTGAGGTCAAAAGAGGTAAAAACTTAGATACAAAATAAATTGTGTACAGATTTGTGTCACAGGACTATTTCTCCTTCCTATCACAATAATCAAACAATCCCCCCAATTTGACTTGTGACCTTTTGGAGACGGCCTGACCTCTAGGTTGGAAACAATTGGACTTAACTACCCGACTGCATATAAAGTAGTTAAAAGAAGCTCCACTTAAGCCATCTCCCAGAACAACATTCTAATCACACCCTAAGTATACAATCGAATATGATATACAAAAATGTGTCAGTCACAGGCTCATTTTAAGTGGAGCTTATACTTAAATACGTTTTTAAGAGGGTGTTGAATTAAAAAAGTTGTCTCACTTCTGTTCTCTTATAAAGTGAGTGAGGTAACACTGTGTGCACTCAACACACTAACTTTAGTAACGTTGGTACACGTCCTGAAACTGGGCCGCTCAGACGTAAACATGACGCGACAGCGCTCCCTAGTGGCGCCCAGGAGGCATCAACTCATGTTTTTGCTCAGTCAATCTAATGTTGGTTTGTGCTTATATTTTGATATTTATAACTACATGCTTCAATAATAAAGTTTGTAATCCTATAATTTTTACAAAATGGTCCAAGGGACTTTTGCTGTGTCCTAAAACTCTGTAAGAAATATCAACAGCACATAACTTTTCTCTGATGTTTTCTCTACTTCTCTTCTTTGTCTGCTTTGAGAGGTGATCTGTTGACTCTGCAGCTCTGCATGCAACTGCAACATCCCCTCACGTTCATTTATTGTTTTTAAATTGCACTTTGGTCGGTGTTGGGGACTGAGGGAGTGGGGACAAAGTTCACAGGACGCATGTAAGAAGGAGGGGGTGAAGAGGAAGGTTACAAAAAAAGAGAATTGACCTTTGAAAGCAAAACAGCAGGTGGAGAGCTAAAACCAAGCAGCTCAGAACGCATTGGGAGGAAATTCTACGGAGGAAAAATTGAAGTATCTGTTCTTTTAAGCCGAAGAGGGCCTGCAAATCTAATGAGGCCCAACACTGCCTGTCTGGCTGTCATTTGAATGTGCGAGTGCACATGAGAGCAGTGTTTGTTTGCGAAGCGGAGGTGAGGTAAGGCATCAGAGTAATGGAAGAGAGGTTAGTGGAGAGGGCCGGAGCCGCCAAGGCGAAGCCAAGCCGTTTGACCGGCCTTCAGGAGCAGCTGATCTGGGCCCTGCTGGAATCTGGACTGTCCCGAGACATCCTGGTCCAAGCCATTGGGGACCTGGAGCGGGACAGGGTGAGTGCTGGCGCCGAGAGAGGAGAGAGAGGGGATGGAGAGAGCTCCGAGGAAGGAGAAATGGATTTCCCACCGCCTATATTCCGAGAGCTGGAGAAGCTTCTCCCAGAGGAGGCGGCCAAACTGAGGGCTGAAGTAGACCAGCTCCTGCAGTAAGTAGATCCCAGTGTTTTTCTGGAAGCTCCATGGAAACAGCAAGATCACCTTAATCTCTCACTCACTGCCAAATCCATCACCGCTATTTGTTTTTGCCTTAGTAGGACCTGATCAGGTAAACTTTGAAAATGCCAAGACCACTTCATCAATGCTGTTTTTGATTTCCCCCTCTTTTCTGTTACCTTCACTTTATCAAAACTAAGCAAAAGTTTACCTGATAACATCCCCTCTTTCTCTGTATTCTTCTTAAGTTCCCCCTCTCTTAATTTAAATCCTCCCTCCTTCTCCTGCTTCTCTGTCTGCCTCTCTTTCTCTGCAATCTGGTTTCTGAGGCGAATTTAAAAAGGGTTCCTCCTTTGCTAGTTACTAATTACCCACCCCATCATTATTCTCTGGCCATTTCTTAATAAATGAGCTACAAACATAGGTGAAGATTAATGGAGAAGGGCTGGTCTTGTGAGGCTATGTTTACATAAGGCCAGAGCGATATTTCCACATCTCTGTAGACATGTTTTCTGATAATTGGAATAAATTGCGCACATCGTATATTGAGATGTGTATTTTTTTTAAAGGATTAAAATACTTGATACGTGCCTGTTTAAAATATATTATATTTCAGTTTACTGTCTATGTTTGATGTCTTTAATCTGGTAAAGTCAGAGAGTTTTGAAATGTTGAGTATTATATATTTTCCAGACCTGACAGTTAGAAAGCATTAAATTAGGCTTCATAAACCTTTTACAGTTTTTCCCCTCCAGTGATCTCAAACGGCTGGACTTTGCCCTTGTGTGCTTTCTCTTATCTCTCTCTGTCAATAAGCCTCTCTCTACTTCCTTCTGAGTGGCCATGCTTTATGTCTAATGCTGTGACAAACTGTTAGGCACTTTCTAGAAAGGGTTTCAATGTAAGAAAAAACAAACAAAGAAACTCCACAAGACTGTAAGCAGGGCAATATCACACAATGATGATGTCTTTGTCTCATAGGGAAGACCCATGGCATGTTGCTAAAATTGTGAAAAGCTACATGCAGCAGCACAACCTCCCTCAGAGAGAGGTGGTGGAGTCCACAGGACTCAACCAGTCCCATCTCTCCCAGCACCTCAACAAAGGCACGCCCATGAAGAACACGAAGAGAGCCTCTCTGTACACCTGGTACGTCAAGAAGCAAGGCGAGATCAGCCAGCGTGAGTACACAGGCAGCTGTTCAGCTGTAAAGGCCCTCATTTCTGCTTTCAAACATACATCAAATAGTAGTTCTCTAAGTGTGTGAGACTGAAAGAGAGTTGTATTAAAAGGGGGGACAAAATTACCACTCCTTTTCAGAATTTACCAACGCCAAACATGGCCTTGGATCTGCAGAGGAGCAAGGAGAAGAGACCAGGAAGGGGCGGAGGAACAGGTTCAAATGGGGTCCAGCATCCCTGCAGATCCTCTTCCACGCCTACGAACGACAGAAGAACCCCAGCAAGGAGGAGAGAGAGGGTTTAGTTGAGGATTGTAACAGGTGAGGACAAAGCAGGATGTTGTTTATCCATCGTGTTTGTACAGCGTTGTGGTGTCACTTTGGCACGACAAAACACAACTCATGGGTCAGATTAGTGAGGTTGCTCTGATTATTAAAGCCCAGCTGTCACAAGGTTCGAGGTGACTGAACCCAGAGAAACACTGTGCGTACACAACCGCCCCTGACGTTTAATAACACACCGGTTGCCACTCCTGTCAGCTAACAACAGGAATCTGAAACTACCATTGGCACCGGCTCTCCAAAACGGGTCAATAGAATTTTGGAAAAAACATGGCTTGCTGTAACATTCAGATGGAAGGCCTGCCTCGTATCAAAGGCTCAGGCTGCTTATGGTGGTGTAAAGGTGTGGTGGAACACTTTGGACCCCTTAGTATCAATTGAGCATTGTGTAAACACCAAAGCCTCCCTGAGTGTCGTTGCTGACTATCCCATAATGTCCATCCCATAATAACCACAGTGTACCCATCTTCTATTGGCTACCTCCAGCAGGAAGGAGCTAGATTAATGCTTCATGCAGGATGAGTATCATCATCGGGTCAAATATTTCCATGCGTCTTTGGCTTATGCTTCCAAAACTAACTGAGCCTTTTTGTGGAGGCTGACTGGAAGAACAATTCTTCCAGCGCACTTCTGGTCAACTTGCCCCAACATCTGTTAACATAATATAGGACGAAAAACATCTTGTTACCCTGCATGCTAACACCTACAGTATGTGTACGACTAGTACGCCATTGGTTGAGCTCACAGAGGTTTGGAGAGCATCTCTGAGATCCTTTGGTCAAATAGTGACTTTCCAATGGGCCTCACTCTCACCGGAAAAATGTACAGGCAAGCATGTATCAGTGTGTTTCTTTCTCCCTCAGGGCAGAGTGTCATCAGAGGGGGGTGTCTTCCTCCCAGCTTGCTGGCTTGGGCTCCAACTTGGTTACGGAGGTCCGGGTCTACAACTGGTTCGCCAACCGGCGCAAAGAAGAGGCATTCCGTCACAAACTGGCTCTCGACACACCTTATCCCGGTCAATCTTCCTCCTCTCACCCCAACCTGCCACCAAGTCCTGAGCACGGTAATACGCTAACAATGTTCAGGCAAGCTTGAAGAGATGGATGGAAATTCAAGAGCGAAATCAAAACCTGCCTCCCAAAAAACGGAAGCGAGAAAAAGTTGGACTTGCCTCTGCCGATTTTAAGATGTTCTGTTCTTTTTCTTACCCCGGAAAACAATAACCAGCACACTATTGTAGACATGACCGCACTGATTCGGAAAGTCTTTGCTCACATTTCCCCGTTACCTCGAGCTGCATGTTGGAGCCATCAACCAATCCATGTGTTTGACGCATTTATAAACTATGAACTCCAGCTTGACTTCTTGTTTTCCAGGTGTCAAATACAGCCACCACATCCTGTGTGACACCGTGAGCTCAGCTAGAGGAAGCATAGGGGACAGAGTGGGTCATCCGGTGGTCAGCCCTATCCAACTGGAGCCCAGCCACACACTCCACGAGACACATAACTCTAAGCTGGTGAGAGCATGTGTCATGGTCCTAGTTTATATTGAAGACCAGCTGTATGTACAGCTGCCATCCTAACCGATGCTGTCCTCTGGTCCCAGGTGTCCAGCGGTGGCTCACTGCCCCCAGTAAGCACTCTGACCTCACTGCACAGCCTGTCTGCCTCCCCTGCTTCGTCACAGGGCCTCATCATGACCTCACTGCCCAGCGTCATGAGCCTGGGGGAGTCCTCACTTCTCATTGGTAACACCGCCTCTCTAGTTTACTCTCCTATCTACGCAAGAATACAAGAGAAAGACTCAGAGAACAATATTGTCTTTGACAGGTTTAGCCTCCACGCAGCCTCAGACTGTGCCCGTTATCAACAACCTCGGGGGAAGCTTCACCACTCTCCAGCCAATCTCGTTCCAGCAGCAGCAGCTTCATGGCTCTCCCCAGCAGCCAATATCACACCACTTTCAGAGTTACATGGGGACCAGTCCCTTTATGGCAACCATGGCGCAGCTGCCGTGTCACAGTAAGACCACAGCAACAAACTGACTGTTGGGTTTAACCTGTTATGTTGGGTGAAGACTCATTCCACTGTTCCTCATTACAGTGTACAACAAGCTGGATTCGCCGCAGTACCATACGTCCAGTCTGCTGTCTCAAGCCATGGTCATCACCGACAGCAGCAGCCTGGGGACGCTGACCAGCCTCACTGCTGTCAGACAGGTAACAGAGTCTGAAGTGTAGGTCGATCCGCTTGAGAACAGAAACAGTAAAACTGTCATTGATTTTACTTTTCGGTAGATTCTAACAGCAGATCCCGAGGAACAGACGGACTCACCTTTGCAAGAAGACTCTCTACACCTGCAGCCACAGACGCCTGTGCCAGGTACACAGCTGTAAATACAGGTTTACTCCGTGACGTTGACATACTATTACAACATCCTTGGGATGACATCATGTCCAGTGAAGCAAACGTCAAATGGACCTCCTACATACAATTGATTTTTGACATAAAATCAAACTGGACTGAATCAGTTTGATCACATAACTCCTCAAAGTGCTCATGGAAATTTTAAAGGAGTATTTCAACGTTTTAGATGAGAACCAAGGCCAAGACTTAGATGGGAAGATTGATACCACTCTTGTTCAATTTGAAGTTGGAGCCAGCAGCCGGTTGAGCTCAGCTAGTTTCCTAGCAACCCTATGGTGACCACAAGACTCCCGAAAGTCACTGCTCTCTGCCAAGAAATAGTACGGCATGTAACCGCCCGTTAAACCATTGTCTTTTTTACTCTACAATTTATTTAAAGATAAACATGTGTTCACTTGTGAGCTTGAGAGGTGCCGATTGTTCCATTTTGTTAATTTTGGACAAGGATGTTTTTCGGCTGGCTTTGTATTTCCCATACATGCACGCATCATTAAACAAATATAATAAATGAATTGCATGCAACATTTACTTTTAAGTTACACAATTGCAGTATTTCACATTAACAACACACACCAGTTGACAGGTGCATTAAAGCCACCTCGTAGATTTGGGTTTGGAGCAGATAAGCAAAATAAACACTAAACTAACAAATCTAAATTACCTTACCAAAGTCACTTTTTGTTTTACTTTGTTAAATATAGAATGATGATGTCTTCCCAAGCTGTCTAGTTATCTCCTTTAGTGGTGATACAAGTTGCTTCCTTCCTCATCATGGTTACATTTCAGTACATGTTCAACATTCTAGTGATATGGGCAATAGTCCATAGGAGACAAAAACACCCGAACACCAACTATGTCGCCTCAACGCTACATATATGGGATGTACACTACAGATCACAGGCAGTTGTATGTCTCTGCACTGGAAAGAAGTGAACACTTTCAGGCCCAGATTAACAACTTTTTAAAAATATATTTTTCTGCACAGCTTCCTCCGAGAGCCTTGAGATGTATCCCGCCTCTCAGACGACCGACAGTCATCAGTCTCACCTTCTCTCACCTTCACAAACAGACATCAACTCCTACATCACTACACAAATGGTCTCTACTGCACAGTAGAAGTGTCATGTCTCCTCACCATCAGCTGGACTTTGTGTTTAGGATGGACAGCTACCTCTGGCGCAAATTTCCAGAAAACCCTGGAGTCAGGGACCACAGGGAGATGCAGCTTTGATGATTCAAAGACTCTCTAAATCGCCTTCACACTGTTCACTATTCACTTTTGATATAATAAACTGAAAAATCAACACCAAAATCTTTTTTTATTAAATTGTTTGGGAATTCAGAAACTGTACATTAATTTTAAACTTGTAATCGACATGTTACCTGCATTTTTCTTATGTCACTGCCTTGAAATGCCTTTTCGCACTCAATTAGTATATTTCATGAAAGAAAAAACTATTTCAAGAATAACAATGAGCAAGAGGTTTTTGTTTAGATACTCTTTAATGCATAGTATCAAACACACAGCTTCCTAAAATATACTCAAATGTGTTGGGGAAACTTGACAGTTTCTAGACAACAAATAAACAAACATCCCAAAACTGTGAAACAAGTCATTAGTTCAGTTTAAAGCTTCTTCCTTTGTGTGTAATTCTCTTTGCTTCTTTGCCCTTTTCCTTTTCCGTTTTCCTTTAACCTGTGCGAGATCCTGCTCACCATTTATTTGAGCATTATGTGGAGAACCTGCAGAGTCCACCTGTTCTTGATTCGGTTTAATTTTTTTCTTCTTTTTCTTCTTCTTCTTCTTCTTCTTAACCACAGGACTCTCCTGTCCCTCTGCATCTTTCTTGTTTTTCTTATTTTTCGCCGAACTGGGTAGCTCCGCTGAGGGAGTGGAGAATGTAGAGAGCGGTAACGATTCAAGTAAGAGATCTTTGACAGACACCGCTGCCTCCCTCAGCCTCGTCTCCATCTCACTGTCGCTGCTACTGTGACCAAAAGAGGGACGCAATGTTAAGGGTTATAAAAATAAAAACTCATGAGGTTCTTTAAAAACAAAATAATAAGAACCTTGAGCTGGGAACAGGCCGACGCTTCACCGGGGCTGGAGAATCATCAGCTTCCTGTCCCGGGACCGACGTAGAAAACAGAAGAAATCCTTAAAAAAAGGCAAAAACCAAAGAAAACATGAGGATAGCATATAAGGAGAAGATGGCAGATTCCCCATAAAAGCAGCAAGTACCAAAATAAAGAGAAACTTCACCTTCATCATCACAGGTTGCTGATTCCACGAAGGATAAAGTGTCAGTACACATTTCTGTAATGGAACTGACAGCAACAGGCATATTATAAGACAAGTGTCTTTTCCTCACAGTATTATGAGATCATTGAGTTCAACACACACACAAAGAAAATCGAACTACGTACCTGTCAAGAAAATGTCCCAACTTTTTAGCGACGTGTGCCCGAAACCCCTGCGTGACCTGGAGCTCATTGCAATCGTGTTCGTGGTCAGCAACAACAAAACTGTTGCACAGAAAGACACAAGTCAAACTTCTGGAATTCAAATATCCGTATGCAATGCAGACAGTGTACCATTAATATAAAGTTACGCTGCCCATGTTGCACGTGTATTAAACAGCTATAGCTGGGATACTTTAACTACAGTTTCCTCTTTGAAGGAAGCTAAAAAATCTACAGAGATACATAAACTAATCGACAGCTAGCTCGTCTTCCTTCCTGATAATTATTTATAATCAGAAGTTACTTTGACAGATAGGCTTACCGCTTTGACGGTTGCACTTTGATGTCCTCATCTGCAACCAAACAAAAACATCAAAATGATTAAATGCATGCAAAGAAACACTCAAAAAAGGGATTGAATGGAGTAGCGACCTCATGCCAACGGATAAAACTAGAACACTGACTGCGAGAAGTTAGAGCAAGCTAATGAGATAATATGATAATTGACAAGTATGTACTTTTAACATTCATTTACAACTACCACCTCATGTTGGATTTCTCAACAAGCTAACGTCGTCTATCCATTATTTCTTCTGTCTCTACATAAATATTCACTTCGTCTCTCACTCCTAAAACCAGAGAAGATCGCTCACCTTTCTTTGTGTCACTAGGTTTCACCCATGCGGCCTCCTGGCATCTTTTTAACGCTTCTTCGTCGCTACTGCTGGAGTCGTCAGAAACAACAACCATCTTTTTAGTGGGCGCCGCCATGATAACACATGTGCCGCCGGTGTGGTCTGTTTTGAGCTGAGGATTCTGGGTAATGTAGTCTGTTCGTCAAGGGGAATCGTGTGGACAGAAGGCTGTTTACTCAGATTTGTGCTTTTATTCATAATTACTGTCTTCATACAACGTGTTTGATCAAGACTGGAAATCGAATATGTCAAGTTAATTTAAATCAGTTCTATATTCACAGAGGAAGTAAAACATATCCAGAAACAAGAGCTGTGCAGAATTGGGAAATCCATAAAAAGATAAAACAATCACATAGATTTCCCAGTTTACATTTATAATACGACGTTGAAAAATGACACGGAAACGTGACTATAGTCATGTGATATCCAAAATATTTAGCTTCATGTCACATAACTAAGTTCATACCTGCAAACTCATGAGGGATGAAAAAGACAAATCTAAATAATAATAACAAACATTTTAAGAAAAAAGGTCCTCTTAATAATTCAGTGATCGGGCCCAAATAATAGTAATAACAACTTTACATTATCATTATATATAATATGGTTAAAGTCATTCATGAACCAATTTCCTTTTTTTTTTTTTTTACTTGTGTGCTCTGCTGAGCTTTGAGCCTGTTCCATGATTCTGTTCCATGATTCTGTTCCATAATTCTGTTCTATGATTCTGTTCCATGATTCTGTTCCATGATTCTGTTCGAGGAGCCTGTTCCTTCGACGTGTCCCATCAAAGATGTTTTATTGCGAAGATCACCACATCGCATGTTCTCCGTGTCTCACTCCAATCTCATAAACGCCGGCCGTCCAATTTACCCCCCCCCTACCCAAAACAAAAACTCTTCGGATCTACACTATTCACGTGGATGACCTATTTTGATTTCAAAACGGCGAATTTCGCTGAAAGGTGACAAGTTTGCAGGTATGTAAGTTTATCATTCAGCGGGAAGATAGAAAAGCCCCCAAATCTCTGATAGTTTTACGAATGATTTCATTGTTTTGCAGTTCACCATTTTTATTTACAATAAATCAGATATGACATGAATGTATTATTTTTAAATGAGCCAATAGGAAAAGAGTCTTTACAAGAACGGTTACAGAACGGATACATTTTTGGGGTCAGCCAAGTCTTTTAGTGCAGACAAAGTGTCGCCTCTTCTCAAGGCATTTAGATCATCCAATGCCACTACCACTGACTGATATCTATGGAAAAGCAATGCAGTCTTTCTAGCTCTTACGACAGCAGTGCTGCTAACTAGCAGTCCAACATACATACATTTAATTGAATTGATTTTTAAAAAAGTGCCTGATAGCACACCTGTGAATTATAGATGGCCTACATAAGGGGTTGCCATTGTTTGTTAACTGTAAAATGCCTTATTGTATTAGAGTAAATAAGATTGTTTCACACAAGGCAGTACTGCAATGTTTTCTCTTCCCTTCATACAGGTGGATGATGCACAAAGGTCTCTGACGTAAAAAAAACACACCTAAAAACAAACACCTGGATATAAGGCACATGGAATCAATGTTATGAAGTACAGTTAACGGCTCATTTGTGTAACATTTGAAAACGACCCTGAGACTATTCCAGTGGTTTTGCATTAATTAAATGCATTGTATAATAAGAAGAAGAAAAAGAAAAAAGAAGAATAGCAATGCTGATCATTTAAGAAGTATTCTTGCCTTTCAGGCAGCTGATGATTTTCATTCATGGCTGTACAAAGGGACCATCTGAGAAATGTTACTGGCTAATCAGACTGCCAGACTCAGTGAATAGAATACAATTCAACAGCACATTAGGTGCTTAAATAAAGTGATAAAGCTTCACCTAAATGAGCATTGCAAGATTAATAAGAGAGGATTTATTGTAAGGCTGTTGTGCAAAATGACATTACATTGTTAAGTTGTACCTAATAAGACTGGAACCATGTGTAAAATAAAAACATTACTAAATATGTAGTTAATGGACTACAATATGCAAAAACCACCAGTATAGTCCTTAAAACAGGGCTTCTATATGATTAGAGAATCATGTCAATTTATGTATCTATCAAACTGTCTCATTAAAAAAAGATCAACTACCAAATTACATCAGTCTGTACCGTTGTGTGCTACTGTGTATTTAATTGATAGATTGAGAACCTGAGTGCAGAGCAGCAGAAGATACACCCAGCAACCATTTTAATAGGTATACCACACCGCTGGAAAACAAGAGTGGGATTCCCAGAGCTCTTGTGCCAAATTAATAAGGAAGAATCACCTCAAGGAGTAAATAACTGCATGCTTACAAATTGGAGCAGATAAAGGGGAAGATCAAATAGTTTGAGTCATGGCATATAAAGCAAGTCCAGGAACTCAGATTAGGCTGTTATATTGTTCTTTTCATGTATCACAGTGTGTTTCAGAGTTTGATAGAACAAACACGAGATGCCCACATTGCCCAGGCGACAGCCAATTATGTTGTAAAAAACTGTTATGTTAGCAGAATGAACAGTTGACATCATGAATAGAGCTCATGCTGTTCTTGAACTAAGTCTGACTAAAGATGAGACTGGTCAACCTAATGTTCCCTATAAAACCAAAACAAAACTTAAATGACACAAACAGTCCCAATAATTGACAATTGATGGTAGATATTTAAGCAAGAATGAAATTTAAACAATGTAAACTAATGGTACATGATCATCTACTGTTCAATACTGTAACACATCTAGTAAATGCTCCCTTTTCCTTACGGGAAACACAATTGTCACTTGCGAAAGTTGTTATAAAAAGAACATCAATTGATAACATCAACATACTAAAGTAAATTAAGTGATAACTAGCACAGTCTAAAGGCAATGCCATGAGAGGTCTTTGACTCAAAGGGTCCCTTTCCAGCAGAGACAAGAAACTTAAGGCAAAAGTGAAACATGATACTTGTATGAGAAACTGTAAGATGGAACAAAAAGGTTTCAGTCAGATTTAACATTGAAATATTTGACTGAACATTTCTCGGAGTCACAGAAACTGAGCTCAATGAGGTTCTGATGAATGCATCCATGATTTCTTATGAAGGCAGATGTGGTCTGTTGGTTCTGAAGAATGTTTGGTAGAATGTCCCCAAAGGAGAGAATACTTCTGTCCCCCAAGAAGAAGGTTTTGGCTGGTTGTAATGCAGGAAATCAATCCCCTGGGAAGTATTGCAAACATTATCCTCTCAGGCATTACACACCACCATTGTAGGCATAGTCTGCCTTGTTGTGCATGATGAGTTTGTTGTCGACAAAGTAGAAACTGTCTGATCTGGTCTCGTAAGGGTGCGCCACCATTTGGCGAACTGGAGGGGAATAAGGAAGGACAGATGAAACCAAGATTATTATTTGGAAATATGCATGCAACAGCATTAACATCTGTGGTTGAGTAAAATAAACTCACTGAGGTCATCTGGAAGCTGTGGAAACTCATAAATGTGTTCACAAGTGTTGCGGCTGTCGGGAATGCAAAATCCAAAGTCAAAGTCAAAGTTCTTGAGTAGGCGTCCCTGGAAGTAATGCCTCTCAATCATACGGAAACTGTTTATGGGCCGGTCCCCCACTGTGAACTCCACACTGAGGTTTATAAAAAGAAACAAGAACAAATTAATTACAATTCAGTTATGAACATAAACGTCAGATTATTATGCTCTCAGTTTATAAGATTTAGAAAATTACGGTTAATTTACTTACGTTGCACCAACTGTGCACAGTTTTAGGAAGGCTGGTGTAAACTGATATCGCACAAAACGCCCTGCACTGATGTCGACATCGCCACTCTCCTCTTCCCCCTCCACAGGACCTATTAGAAAAAACTTGTTTAGCCGGCTTGTACTCAATATTCACAGGACTGGCATAAATAACAATAATTAGTAGCATTTTCATTTGTTGAAAAAGGTGTGAGAGCAACTGGGCTGAAAAGGTGTAATAAAGTGATTATGTAATTATATGCAGAATATGTATGATACTAGTATCTGCTACATGTGATTGCTTAACATGACATTAAAGGTTCTGTCTTTTAATACAATTATATAAGTTATAAATCACCATATATTAAAAAAATTATTTCACTGATTGCATTTTATTTATTTTTTTTGTTTGTAAGAGCAAAGTCAAATTAAGGTAAAGGAAAGACTGCCGGTCTCATGCTTGTTGACACAGAAATTTGTTGACTGTGAAAAACCTTGGGGCTATAACTGAAAAGCATCCGCGTGTCTGTATACATCCTTCTCCAAACTGGTAAATTTAGACAAAACAACTGTTATTGAATAGATGGATCGCAAGGAATGAAAAAGCAGAAAATCAATATTACAGACATTTGGCTGGACAAGAAAACATGTCTTGTTGAGTGAAACAAATCCTCCAGAGAAAACCCTTTGTGAGCTTTGTGATTAGTAGCATTTGTATGTGGCAGAAGTTAATATGTCACTTACTGTTGTTAGGCGGTTTGGCAATCTCAAACAGCACTGTTCCTGTCTCCAGATCTCGGATTTTGAAACGTGTGAAGTCAATGTTGAAGATATTGTCTTCAGGTTTGCACAGATAGTCTGGAATATGAAGAAGAAGAAAAAGTTGTTTCGACAAACACAAACATATAGCAATTTGACTGCGAGCAAGCAACCATTAACTGAGGAGTACTTCTTCGATATTTATTTAGATTTACCAATACTAACATAAAAGGATCATGCTTCCTTTGAGAACAGAGATATCACTCAATGAGCCACTAGGATTTCAGTATCTCATTTCTAGCTCTTGCACCTTGCAGTAGCTGTGAGTCATACTATAGCTCAGGCTTCCAGCTTTTCAACAAAGCCTTGTGATATAAAAAGGGAAGTAATGCCATTGTTGTCTAGTCCAGGGAAGGCCAAAGAAACAATGAAAGGCATTAAGCATTCGCTGCAACTGTGGTAGACTGGGTGTCAGATGACTCAGATGGTTAAAGCACGGCAGATAGTTACAAGTTGGGGGAGGTGGTCCTAATTCCAGGAGACAGAGAGCAAGGGGACACAAAAATATTAAATTAAATTACTTAAAGCTGCACTTGAGCCCAACACAAAACTATTAGGGAGCGACAGATAGGTGGTGTTTTGTGTTGAATAGACCTGCATTTGTTAGGTGGAAAGATGTTATAAATGACAATATGTTGCGTTTAATGATGCTTGTTTTCCCCCAACTGGGCGGAAAAAAAAGCTAATAATACAGGTGGCCCTGGATAATATTCTTGCTTAGTGGCCCAAAGTCCTTGCTCCGCCCCTGGATACATCCTATTTTTTTAGAGTTAGGATGCCCAAATCACAACATAGTTAGACATATGCTAACCTTAAAGCTATCTGTTTGATCAAATTAACCATCTGACTATATTCATTAGAATGATTGGACAACTGATCTGAAAACTCGTCACTTAGCCACCATTAGCATCGGGTATACGGTGCCCGTTTAGCCAGTTTAACGACTTGTGTCAGGACAAGTTGCACGTAACTTACCCTCCGTGACTGCCCGGAGACCGAGGACATTGTCCGGGGTAATATCTTTCCCCAGAGCCCGCAGTTCATCCTCTGTGACCACAGGCCACTTCTCCGTCTGATTGCGCCTCGACTTCAGCTTCTTCAGCATTCCTCCACCTATCTGTCGCTCCCTAAGCTTCGCCTCCGAGCTGGTGGTGTCTGCGTCCGTCGGACTCTTACTGACTGTCGGTGCCGATTTGTTTCGCGGACCGTTCATCCCAGACACTGATACAATAATGAAGAGATTTTTTGTGTGTGTGTTTGGGAGCGACTTGATAAACTGCGAGTGTAATTTCAAGATGGCGTCAAACGTGTATGGGAGACAAAAAAGGGAGGTTGTGATTGGCTAAGAGCGATGGAAATTGTCATAGTTACCGAAGGGGTACGAATGGTTTAAAGCCGAGGACGTCCCGTTTTGTCTTCAACTGGGTGGGTTGATGTTGTTCGGTCTACCCGCGTGTGTCTGTAATTATATTGTGGAGAGATATTATCATTCAGTGTTTTCTGTTAGGAGAACATGATCTAAATGTGTTGATATTTTGACTAATACTGAGTCTCACGTGTAAGCACGCGCAGCATCGCAATGAATGTCCAGCGCGTGGCGCTAGAGCAACTCTCGGCGGTAACTAGATTTGTGTTGACGGAAGTTCCCACAGAAGAAGAAACGCGCTGCGATGGTTCGAGTGAAGTCCAGGTGAAATGTGCTCTTCGTGTACTGTTTGTTCATATTTTTTGCGTGTTCACAATTCGTTTCTGACGTCACTTCTCCGGTTGATAGGTATTTATTGTGCGAAGTCAACGTCGAAGACCGGAGCCGCTTGTTTCATCTGGATGACCGAGCTGTTGCGGCGGCAGTGAAGGCAGCGGTGGCCCGCATACACGGGGACTACGGGGCCGCTCTCTGCAGCATCAGGTTCTCTGGTAAGCTCTCCCCTGGAGTTCTGCTGTGAGGTGCCACTTATCAGCCAATCAAAAAAAAGAAATGGGCTACACAATAGACAATCAGAGGGAGGGGAGGGGGATATGTCTCTTGCCTGTTTTCACTCTTGCCTGTTTTCAAAACTTGAGAGCCCTGGGCTAGCATTTAAATTATAATAACATATAATATTGTCATGTAGGCCTATCTTTACGTTAATAACTACCTACAAGTACAGTATAATGGACACAATCTGTGTTATAATGTTAGTTTTTACTTTCTAAAAATGCTGCTGCATTAGCGAGTTAACAACATTTTCATGTTGGTCATAGTGGCAGTTTTAGCTTATTTACACTGTTGTTGAGTTTAATCTATAACACATCATCAGATTTTATATATTGATAGATTAAAATCTTAAAGTTCAATGTGAGTAGTACCAACACTGTCAAATGTAGAGTAGAAAGTGTAATTGGAGCACTAAAGAGAACTTTAGTGCTGAAGTAATATCATTCACACAAAACACACTAGATGCAGGATCTGTTTAAGAAGCTTTGGTATGCGAATGTCAAATATTCCCCTTAACTCATGATGACGATATTGCTCTTGAATGAATCACTAATCAAACAATACTGTCAGGATATTTTAGTGTTAACTGTTTTCACTCTTTTTCTCTTTTCAGTAAAATATCTGAATGCTCATACTGGAATAGTATTCCTGCGTTTCCCCAAAATGTGTTATAGACTCCTCTGGTCTGCATTGCCTTTCATTACCTCTATTGAAACTCGTGGGCAGAAAATCCCATGTTTTCTGAACTGCTTGCATGTGGGAGGTAAGACAAACACATCTCGTAATGAATCAGACATAATCTTTTCAATCTTCAATATTAATTGAAAACTAATTAAAGATGTTTGTTTTTTCCAGGAACAATGAGAACATGTCAGAAGTTTCTGATCCGATACAACACCCAGCAGCTCCATCAAATGCTACCTAAATGTAAAAATGAAGGTATGGAATTTAATTGAAAGTATCTAATAGAATTCATACTGAACTCTGCAATACGTGGTCTATATGTTGTTGTTTTTTTGACTGCTTCTTTCTATTTCTTTCATTTGTAGAAGAAAAACAACAGGTGCAGAAATCAATACTGAACTGCACTCTTACAAGAAGAAACAGGGCAGAAGCAGAAGATGAATCCGAGAGTGAGGAAGATGAAGAAGAGTGACTTCACAGCATACAGCAAGGGACGGCGGCAGACGTCTTTTGTTACAGAACTTAAATTAAGCATTTGAAGAAATCAGACCAAACTTTGTGGCAATATGGGTTATACTGCAGCTTCTCAGAGCTTTTGTTTGTGAAGAAAATTGACTGTATGCCTGTTTTCAACTGAGGGACACATTAGATGATGTTTGTCACCTACATCGTTTGGGTTAGCAAAATGGCCAAGTGTCACCAAAAATAAAACTGCAATTTCATAGCACAAACTAAGACTATGGCCTAAGAAATAAAAATAGTTCATGTTTCAGTGACATATTTTGTATTTATACGATGTATTATGGTCATGCGCATTTTGTTTACCAATTAAAATATTGTTTTTGAATATACTGGGTTTTTACTTGGTATCCTAAAAAATAAATAGTACACACCCAAACATTCACAACATTGATGTTGAATAATTCTTAAATGATTGTGTTTAAGATGCCTAGATAGCATAACCTTTAACAATACTGTGCCATACTGTGTGAAGAGTGACTACTTAATCGGTTAATTACCCAATACCATATACTGTATATAAGAAGCCTAAAAACCTGTTGTGTTCAGCTGTGTACACTGAAGGGAATACTGAGCACAGATTAGAGTACTGTTCACGTTTTTAAAGGACACAGGGGTTTATTATAGGGCGGCTTTAGCTCAGTGGGGGAGAGGCGTCCCTGCACAACAAAGGTGTTGTGGGTTCCCCCGCTCTCCCCATTGTTGCAAGCAAGTGTCTCCTTGCAGGCACCACTGAACCCCCCCCTTTGGCGCCTTCCACTTCACCACCCCTGCTCCTTAATAACTAAGGATGGGTTAAATGCAGAGAACTAATTTCCCCTTGGGGATTAATAAAAGTGTATATTCTATTCTATTCTATTCTAATTGAAATATAGGGATGAGGGCTACATTTTGGTTTGTTATATATTTTATTTATTTTTTTGGGGGGGGGGGTGTTGGTTTTGGGGGTAAGGCGTCAACTGACGGAATAGTACTCCAGAGGGTGGCGGTAATGCACCAATTATATGGATGCCAACCGCCGTTAAAAAAGAAGAAGAAGAAGTTGTGTTCAGCCACAGCTAACCAAACACCTTCGACTACATTTCCCACAATGCTTAGTTGCGCTTTGACTAAACAGATTTGCAGGCGGCCCAAGAAACATCCGGGTCTCTCAGGATCCCGTTTGGCGACCCGTCGCCATTAGTGCAAGCCCGTTGTAACGGATATATTTTTGGGTCAAATCTCTAAATTGTCCCGTTTTCCAGCTTTTGGAAAACATTTAACGCCTTGTTTAGGCCATTTTGTATTCCTTAACAAGAACAAGTATTACATTTGGGGGTCTTGGCCCCGCGTGGCGAGCTTTCGTCCTCTCCACTAGCAGCCTCCATAACTTGAGACGCCGAAATCGTGTCTCTTATTTTTTCTCTGCTTGTGTTTTTGTCAAGATGTCTCCGTGATGGAGTCTCCGTGTTTGACAGAAATGAACCAGGGCCTTCGTCACCTGACCCGCACTCACTACACCCCTTTTGTTTTTCTGTTTGACGCTCGAGAGCTCGGTGGCTCTCTACCCGGAGCTCTGCCCCAGAATCGCTCACTGCACGGAGGCAAACATGGAGAAAACCCCCAACAGCAGCACCAACACCAAGGTTCCGCCTCGTTCCAGCTCCACAGGCCCACCACCGGGCGACTCTAAACCCAAAACAGGTGAAAATGCTTCAGTACGCAACACAAACGTCAATCGAAGTTGTCAAACATGCTGCACTCGTAGCTAAGCACTCATTGCCGTGTGGCCTGCTGGGGCCTAGCAGTGGCGCAGAGGTTGTTTATCTGCTTCGGCTGACGTCGCTGCCAAAGGTTCGGCCCCCTCAAAGATGTTATCTGATACTTGCACACAACACGATATTTGTATAACCATTTGCTCTCTATTTATTCACCGCAGTGGTCAAGATATGTGGATCTGAAGGCCCCCTGAGACATTTTAACAGTTAACTTTTACAAAAATAAAGTTTTAACTTAAACTAGTTTAAGGTAAATTCACTAGTTTTAAAGTTTAATTCACATAAAAATTTAATTTAGTGACCGTTCAGTAAGTCCACTTTAAGAATGTACTTACTGTAACCTGTAGCACTCATGATGATACATTTATTTATATATGGCTATGTGAAACAAAGTAAGTAATATGGGGGGGGGGGGGGTATGACTTCCTCCTGGACTGTCTAATCTTAAAAATCAGGCGTCAGCAAAATAAATATTTTTCAATTTCAGTGTTTATGTTGCTTATGTGTGTTTTTTTGCTTTTTCAGAAGGTAAAAATAATGGAGGCTCAAAGCGCTGTAGCCGCAAGCGTGAGCCCTCCTATCCTAAAAGCGAAAGTTTCCAAGGCTCTCGCCACACCACTTCACAGAAAAGCAAGACTTTTGACAAGAGACCCCCCCAGAGAGGTGGAGCGCGACAGTATGGAGTTACAGGTGGTGGACGACGGGAGGAGGTTGGTATTCTTAATGGATCATCCTTTAAATAATAAAGAATTTCCAGCATCATGACGAACAAAGATCTCATCATTGAAGATTTTAAACTTTGAGAAGAAGCACAGCATTAGTTTTTTAACTCAAATATGATTTACAGATTCTTATCCACTTCTGCTTCTCCAGGTAGCAGAGACACGCCGGGCCGAGTTTAGCCCGGCTCAATTTGCTGGACCGAAAAAAATAAGCCTCAACCACCTGCTGAACTTCACCTTTGAACCCCGTGGAGGTGCTGGTGGCTTCGGAGATGGAGGCCACTCCGGTTGGGGCCGCCGAAACAAATGGGGCCACAAGCACAAGCCCTTCAACAAGGAGCTGTTTCTGCAGGCCAAGTAAGCAATCCCTCCATCCCCAACATGAAACAGATGGCCTAAAGACGTGTGAGTGAACAAATGTTGTGTGTTTCAGTTGTCAGTTCGTGGTGACCGATGACCAGGACTACAAGGCTCACTTTACTGATCCAGACACTCTGGTCAACTGGGACTGTGTGCAGCAAGTGGTGAGTGCCTGTAATCTGTTGAACTGTGCTACTAGTACATGTGTATAAGTAATAACGCCCACATAATTTACATTCTGATGCACGTAAATGACAATCCATTTGTGTACGTCTACAGCGCATCTACAGTCATGAGGTGCCGTCTTGCCCCATCTGCCTGTACCCTCCTTTGTCAGCCCGCATTACCCGGTGTGGACACATCTTCTGCTGGCCGTGCATGCTTCACTACCTGTCTATTGGTGACAAGAGCTGGTCCAAGTGCCCAATCTGCTATGAGGATGTTTATACCGCGGATCTGAAGAGGTAAATAAGAAAGAAATAAAGCCCCATAGGCTAACTGATTCAAAAGAAGTACATATTTCTTTAAAAAAGGCAAAACAAGGAAATAGGCAGATTCATTTAAATTAATTTAGGTTTGGTTGAGTTTCTTTGACAGTTAATTCCAACAATTTCTTTCATTTTGCAGTGTGGTTGCTATGGCGACCAGGCAGTATGTGGCTGGAGATGTAATCACCATGCGCCTGATGCAGAGGGAAAAGGGTGCTCTGGTGGCAATGCCGAGCTCTCAGTGGGTGAAGGTGGAGGAGCCTGTTCGCTTTGGAGGTGAGGCACGGGGGGCACCCTTTTATGAAATAGACTTAGTTTCCTCTCAGCATCATAGTCTTTAAAAGGAGTTTATGTGGCTTACAGTATTTCTATAGCACCTTCTACAAACATACTTGTTATGTCCTTGCACAAGTTGGGTTATGTTGTTGGATGATTCACTACTTTCTAATTTTTTATGTCGAGTCAGTGTATTAATCCTAAAAGGGACGATTCCCTTACTTTTTTATTCAATCTGGTTTTACGTGTGTTTTCTAGATACGTGTCTCAGCCCGTACTCCAAGCTGCTGCTGACCTCCCCAACGCAGGTTCTGAACTTGGTGGCAGAAGAGAAGTCTCTCCTGCAGTTTCAACTCAGCCAGGAAGGGGACGCCCAATGCTGTTTCATCCAGAGCGCCCTTTGTGTTTTGAAGGTAACAGAAGCTACATGTCTCTCTGTGACACCAAAGTAAAAAATGAGCCAATAGATGTTGCGTAGTTAACAACAAAAAGTCACAGTATGAAATGAGTGCCTTCCAAATATATAAAAGAAGCGGGGATGAGAAACACCGATAAAATCACACAAGCTATGTTTTTGTATTTGCTGAAATTGTTGTTGTCAATGTATTTTTCTCTTGCGTGTCTTCAGCTGAAATATGAAACTTACTTTATGACTACAACTCAACATACCTGTTAACTGATATTTACCTCTCTAACCGTCATTCACATCTCTTTATGGCTTAGGAGCGTGAGGAAATGCTTCTGAAACAGCAGCAGAAGGCAAACTTAAGAGGCAGTTTTGACCTGTCCTGTCTGACTCTGGAAGAACCTTCTCCTGTGGAGGAAGTGGTTACTACCACCAGCAGCACCATGGTGAGTCTATAAAGGGATATTTTTTACTTTCTTGGTTTAACAATATTTGATTCATTGGGCACAGGAATAAAATTGTCTTACTTGCATATTCTCCCCAAATGCTGTAGCTTCTACTTTTATTATATGTTATTTTGCTCATGCTTTCTAAGAGATATCTGTCTTTCCTTTTGTAGCCTGTGCTGCAATATTCCTCTGCATTTGATGATGAGGTGGCTGAGGTCCCAGAGGAAGCCACTGCAGAGCTGCCAGGCTTCCCTGAAAGTATTTTGGAGAGTGTGCTAGAGGAGCCTGCAGAGGCTATGATGGATGCAGCCTCAGAGCCCCAACCTGTTGAGGAGAGCCCTGCCAGCCAGGCCGAGTCCGGCCGCCCTTCAACCAGCGTGGTGCATGGACCCTACTATTACTTCTACCAAGGTGCTTAATTTCCTGCTCTCCATTAAAATAATCTGGCGTTGCTTTTTAAGAGTGCTGCTGTAAGGGAAATGTCATTTTAAGGAAACTAAATCGCAATCTTCCTGATTACATGAACACAAACTGATAGTTAAATCCAGCTGAAGTAAGACATGGAACAAATTGGCTCAAATCAGCTGTTAATCCAAAACTGATGAATTTAGTTTGTTACATTAGGTAACAGCAGCATGCTTTAAATATAACTAGAACATATTGTACATAGTAATTGAAACAGTCTGACCATGAAAAACTGAATTGAAAATAAAAATACTTAGTCTTGGCTGTAGGTTTCTCTTGGCTCACCTTTTAGGTTTCAGTGTCTTACCGTTTCCTCCCTCTCCCATGTGTCCCTCCAGCTGATGACTGCCAGCAGATGTTCCTGCATCCTGTCAATGTACGCTGTCTGTTGCGTGAATACGGCAGCCTGGAGGCCAGTCCGGACTCCATCACTGCCACCGTGGTGGAGATAGTAGGACACACAGTCACTGAGGTCAGCGAAACAAAGAAACACAAATCAGATGCCATTCCGATCGTTTGGGTTTAGCTTTTTCAACAGATAGGAAAGTTGATCAACTTTTCAGAAGTATTTCTTTTCTCATCAAAGCTGCTTTTCCGATCTGCTGTAACCTGCATAAGTTGTAACTTTAACGCTATTAAAAAAAAGGTAATCTTAGTTATTGCTTGAACTGACTTTTCATCCATGGCTCTGTTACAGGACATCCGTCGGCGCCATCGCTATCTGGCACATCTGCCACTCACATGCGAGTTCAGCATCTGTGAGTTAGCCCTACAGCCGCCAATCCTGTCCAAAGATACTCTGGACACATTTGCAGGTTGGAAGACTTTACCTCTTCACATAATGTGAATTTACAGTTGTCGCTAGGATATTTCATTGATTGTAACTGGTGATTGTTTATATTTTCCTGCAAACTACTAGATGACTTGGAGAAGAGAAGGCACCTGAGGCAGAAGAAAGCAAGGGATGAGAAGCGCAGAGAGAAGCGAATTGAAATTGAGGAGAACAAGAAGCAGGGTAAATGTAAGTACAGCAGTTCAGGTCACAAGCTGAACATCAAGCCCCAAGAAAAATGTACACAAATCTGAGATATATGAGACTGAGGTTTGTAACTGTATAAGCATTCATATATTCCCCAGATCCAGAGGTGCATATTGGATTGGAGAACCTTTACCATTTCCCAGCATTTGGATCTCCACCTAACAACAGCAGCTCCCTTATGCAGCCTGACTTCACATTTGCCCCCTCTTCACCCCACAGCAGCAGCCCTTTCTCTGGTAAGATAAGATCCTTATCCCATATCATTTATTGTCCAGTGCTATAATTGTAATCTGTTGGTTTTTGGCTTATGTTTAAGCATGTGAACAATGTTAGCTGAGCATTTCTTTTGTTGTTTTTAGATGGGATGAGATTCCCAAATCTGAATGGACAAAGCTCTTCACCCATTGTGGGGATTGTGGAGGATGACTCTCACTGCATGTCCTTTGCACAGGTGTGTATAGCAGCTAAGCAATGTGATGGATTGAGACTGCCTTTGTCATAAGCTAAATGAAGGGCTTATATTGAAGAACATAACTTATATATTTGACATGGTCCTGTGTCCTAGATGCTGAGAGATGGGAAAGCCAGAGGTGATACTGGGCCCAGGGTCACTCCAAACAAAGGTAGTGCGAGATTGTAGATGTTGATGTGACAAATGTAATGTGACAATTCTAAGAGCAAAAAATAGATGGAGTACTGATTCAGAAACTGTGCTGTAAGTTCAATTTAAATGTTAGTATCGCCTCCTGTTGAAATTGAAAAAATTATATAATCCACCACCCCCAGACTAATTATAGAGTTTATTTGTGGACATGCATTCTGTGTTAACATTGTGGTTAGCTGTATGAGTTGGATCAATCTACACAAACGGTTATGCCCAACTGGCTCTTGATAGCATTATATATCCTTGCAGGAGTACATGAGACCGATAATAAGTCAAAATAATTTTTCCGCTGCCTGTCTGGTCTAATAACATTTGCAATCTTTCCATCGTGGTCAAAAAAACTATACGATTCGAGTAGTCTCCAACGATGTGTCAATCACTGCTTGTGAAGCTTGTTAACACCAATCAAACTGTCAAACTAGGAAGTGTTCATCAAATATTAATTTAGATCATGTTACTGCATTGTCTATTTCTCACCACAAAGGTCTTCAGAAACATATCTCAGTGTACCATTAAGTGTACCATTTAGCTGTCAGGAAGTGTGTGACCCTGTCGCCTATGTTGAAAACAGTCGAGCTAAAAAGCACAATCGGTTATAGTTTATCATTAAAGTAATCCTGATAAAATGATTCACTTGTGAAAGGATCTGTTAGACTGCCATTTACAACAGAACACATTTCTATATTCACAGTCTGCTCTGTACTCGTGTCAGTTGGGATGACGAGTAGCACATCAGGATAGGTGTGTGTGGGGAAATAAGTGAAGCTTTGTGTCGGATTGTGTATTTCCTGTAAAGCCTGTTTTCTTTTTTTACGGCTGATTAGCAGTGTAACTCCCTGAAGGCTTCCTGAAGTCATTGTGTCTTGGGCCACACAGATACGCTGCTGGCTCCTCTAGCAGCAGACAGCGACGGGGAGAGTGACGGGTCCGACCGTGTCCCGGTGCCCAGCTTCCAGAACTCCTTCAGCCAGGCTTTTGAGAAGGCGCTTCTGCAGCTGGACAGTGGTCCTGCCCCTCCACAACCTGTGGTTGACCCAGGTCTGCCATCTACGAATTAACTGTATCAAGCACATTTAATTTGGATATTAAAATTAAAAAATGTGTTTGTTTTAACACATGCACTCATCCTTGGTGTCTTTGTCTTTCAGATGAGAAAGGTGGAAAGAAGAAGAAGAAGAAGAAAAAGAAGACCCTTCTGTTCAGCACATCCATGGTTCACACAAAGTAGACAACACTGAAGTGCATTTAATCATATTGTTTATTGAGTTGACCTTCCCACTGCTTGTGTTTTTACTGCCATGCAGACATGTCTTGGAGCTGGAAGCTTTGGAAAGGGGTTTTAGGAGGGAGCCAAACTTCACGCTTTTTTTAGACATTGTGCTATGGGCTTGATTCATTATTTGGGTGACTTGCCATCATTTCAGAATACCTTAATTTGTAACGATAGGTCAAAGCTTTGCTAAAACCTCCTGGCACACTGCAAGCCTTATGGATAACATGTTGAGATGCAAAGTAAAGCCAGGATTTAGAAAGCTGCTGTCTCGCGTCATGTGTGCTTTAGGCTTTTTATGGCTTGTGTCACAGTGGTTGCTGTGTGATGTCCAACTTTCCTGAAGTTGACACTGTACATCGAGGATCCATGAGTAACATTGTTAAGATATTTATGGGTGCTTAATATTGGAGTTGCAGTCAGCCAGCTGCAGGCACGCTGCACCTTTAAATATTTACAAGATACTCGGTGCTCAGACATCAGTGTTGAACTTCAGCTTTGAATATATGGAAACTAGTATATTTCAGTGTTTATCCCAGTGTAACAATTTGGATTAGTACTCCATCATCCTTGAGATCAATATCCTGGGATTTTGGAACGACAACATGAGTACATAATATTCAAATACCATTGCAAAAACACAGTATTGTATTAAAGAGATTATATCTGATGGTTCAACTGAACTCCAGTATATATTCTGCGTGATTAAACGATATGTATGCACTTTCTTCTCATTCAGTTTTTACTTACTTTTAACATTACACTCCCAATTTATTTTCAGTGTTGAAAGTGTGTGATGTTAGGAAATTGCTGACATTTAAAGAATGCTTTTGAAACCTGGAGAAAAAGGGATGGGTCATTTTGTTATGTTTGAGGGTTCTTCAAGTCACCTTTTAATTTTGAGCAAGTTTAAGACTAGTGAACAAAACTAGTCTGTTGAAGTGAATAAAAAAAATTATGCATAATCACATACCTGACTGTTTGATGTGGCGATTAGCTAATGGAGCCAAGGATAATTTTTGTGCAGGTCAGGCACGAGAAATCACCATCAAATTTGGACTGACATGTTTTGATGTAGTATTTAGCTTTCTCCACATGAGGGCAGTCCTCACGAGCCGGAAGTCGATGGTTCATACATTGAATGCTGGTTAATGCAAAGCTAAGAGCAAGGTCAGACATGAATAAAATGCATAAGGATATTAAAATACATGAATGTGGGTTATGGTTCATATGACAACAGGTCTCTTTATTCGTAGAGGCATTAACCCATTTGTATTGTGTCCAACATTTTGAACGGTCAGTAACTCCCTTTTTTGCTTCTTTTTTTGAAATATTATAATGTATTGATTATTTCTATATAGCCGAGATGGGATAGTTCTTGTCCAATTGCATTATCAAGCAAAAGATGAATCAAGCTATCCGCATTCAGGTCGACATCAGCGCGGAAGTTAGGGGGATGTGCCTGGAAAATACATCAGTTGCACGGAGCGTTCATTGTAAGTGCTGTAAATTAAATTAAACTCCTTCAATATATGGACATTTAGAAATATTTGAATGGCCCTGTCCTTAAAACAAACTTCCTTGGTGCCAATTTGAGTTAATCTGATCTACACTGATGATTTAGGGGCCCTGTCTCCTTAATTAGGCCTGTGGCATGGCATGCAATTCAATTTAAAAAGGAGTTATATATAGGTCAAACCAAGGAGGATCGGGAGTTACATTTTCCTTCATTTCTTCTTGGGAGGCCAGGTGCTAAATGTTGTAAACAAAGGGAGATATTTGGGTTACATCATCATGAATGACCTAAGTGATGATTACGATATGCAGCCAGCACAAGCATATTTCACATTTGTACAGATGATGTTAGAAGAGCTCTGCAGAGCCTTCTTTACTCTACTTTATACAGCCCAACTGTGGTGCTTTGAGAATCTGGCTCAAGCTCTCAAGATGGACAAGTACAAGTCACATGTTTGTGATTAATATTCCCGCCATTCATGCTGCGTTGAGGATTTTATTTACAAATGTAATTTTGATTAACTCCCTAACTGAGCCCACGGTATACAAGGTATTGTTCTTGGAAACATTGAAACACAAGTCTATGTTCTTTAACCACAAGTGACTTTTGAGGCCGTGTCTTGTTGTCCTCGTGCTGTATTTCTTTGTTGTATTTGGTTTCCTGGTTGTATGGACTCATGGGTATGAAAGCCCATTTCTGGCATTAAAAGAAAAGAAAAAAAGGAACATATTATAATTTGGACTTAAATCCATTTCAGCCAGTAAAAGAAGAAAAAAGGAACATTTTATCTTTCTCTCTCCATTTTATTTGTTTCTTTTACTGTCAGAAATAGGATTGCACACATATGTCTGGAGAATCAAAGTTGAAGAAGTTCAGTTTATGTTTATGCTCCGCTTTATTTTGAAAGTAACAACCGGAACACACGCACGTGGCGCTGCCGGTTGACTTGACTTCGGTTGAGCGGCTAACCAGTCGGTCGGCTTGTTCAGCGCTGCCTCGTCCAGCCTGTCAACAACACTGGAACCTGAGACGGGATAGCAAGCCAGCGGACGAGCTCAGTCAACCAGCTCAGTTAGCTCCTCTGCTAGCCCGCTCCACTAACCAACTGACACGACTCGTACTTTCCCCTTCCAAGTTTGAGATACGTGTGATGATTAAAGTTGTTCCGACAAGAGAAGAACCGGAAAAACGGACTTTCTCGTGCGGTAAGTTGTCTCCGGTGCGGATCAAAGACGGGTTCAGTCGGTGTTTCCATTTTGCGAGTAACAGCTTCTTGCGCTGTTAGCTCGGCGCTGCTAGCCAGCGAGCCGTGTGGTGCGTGTGTCGCTCCTCTTCTTTGAAGTCTGGGATTATCAGGCCAGTTTTAACGCCTACGTGCGTCTTTGTGACATAGTTTGTGTGCTTTAAATGCACCTTGTGCTCTGAGCAGGCCGACTGTGACTCCTTCTTCCGTTGGTCCGCGACGCGAGGGGGTTTGAGGGCAGCGGGCTGGACGGGAGCAACACTTGTTGAACACTCCACTGAGACGGACACTTTTTAATATTCCTGTTCTATAAAATAATTGGCTATTTAGTAAAAGTTGAGTAACTACCAGTTATCTTTATAAACGTTTCTTAAATGATTATCTGGAGACATTTACATAAATGCTTATTCGTGCTTGTCCCTGTTTTTAAAAAGCATCCCATGGTCGGCTGGATCACGTCCTTATTGATACTGATGCATATTAAGGGCAATTTAAACCATGCATCAAGTCTTCTTGGATGACAGCAGACAATTGAGGCGATGACATGTATTTGAGTTGTATGTGAGCACTACACTCCATAATTACAGAGTCTAGTATATATATATATATAATTTGTCAATTTCAACAGGAGGTGACACTCAAGTAGAAATATAATTTGCAGCACTAGGGATACTTTACATCTTCATGTAGTTGCTAATAATAGGTACGTTAACATTTCTGTGTGTATTGTTTGTGTATAACTGGATAAACCAGGTTACTGACTAGATATCTGACTAGTCCTCCTCGCTTTCTGTATGTACTTCCTGCTAGAAATCAATGACATGTATTGCACCCGCTTCTTAAAGACACCTGCTGATTTAAGTTTTTAACATAATTATGAATCGTGCTAAAATGAATACAAATATTGAACTTGTCGTTTGTGGCTTATAGTAATGTGTCGCGTGTGAAAATACTGGTATGTCTAAGGCAGACACTTTCCCAATTCCTGCTGTGCTGCTTGTCCCACCAGCTCAGTGAAGGTTTAGCATTCCATCTAAGCGAAGGCGTTTCCTGTCAACATCTATAGTTCAAGTTTTCAAGTTTTTGATCTCTGCTAAGCGAGCTGAAGTCTTGTGTGTTTTCTAAGTATCATTCTTTTTCCTTTTCCTTTAAGTTCCTCTTTCAGATATAGTGCATCTATGGATACACAGCTACAGTGCATCCGGAAAGTATTCACAGCGCTTCATTTTTTCCACATTTTGTTATGTTACAGCCTTATTCCAAAATGGATTAAATTCATTATTTTCCTCAACATTCTACACACAAAAACCCATAATGACAAAGTGAAAACTGTTTTTTGCAAATTTTTGCACATTTATTAAAAATAAAGAACGAAAACATAACATGTACATAAGTATTCACAGCCTTTGCTCAATACTTTGTTGACGCACCTTTGGCAGCAATTACAGCCTCAAGTCTTCTTGGGTATGATTCCACAAGCGTGGCACACCTATTTCTGGGCAGTTTCTCCCCTGACTAGTCTCCCAGTTCCTCCCGCTGAAAAACATCCCCACAGCATGATGCTGCCACCACCATGCTTCACTGTAGGGATGGTGTTGGCCAGGTGATGAGCAGTGCCTGGTTTCCTCCAGACATGACGCTTGGCATTCAGGCCAAAGAGTTCAATCTTTGTTTCATCAGACCAGAGAATTTTGTTTCTCATGGTCTGAGAGTCCTTCAGGTGCTTTTTTGCAAACTCTAGGCGGGCTGTCATGTTCTTTTTACTGAGGAGTGACTTCCGTCTGGCCACTCTACCAAACAGGCCTGATTTGTGGAGTGCTGCAGAGATGGTTGTCCTTCTGGAAGGTTCTCCTCTCTTCATAGAACAACGCTGGAGCTCTGTCAGAGTGACCATCGGGTTCCTGGTCACCTCCCTGACTAAGGCCCTTCTCCCCCGATCGCTCAGTCTGGCTGGGCGGCCAACTCTAGGAAGAGTCCTGGTGGTTCCAAACTTCTTCCATGTCCGGATGATGGAGGCCACTGTGCTCAATGGGACTTTCAATGCTGTAGAAATCTTTCTGTACCCTTCGCCAGATCTGTGCCTCGATACAATTCTGTCTCGGAGGTCTATAGATAATTCCTTGAACTTCATGGCTTGGTTTATGCTCTGATATGCACTGTCAACTGTGATACCTTATATAGACAGGTGTGTGCCTTTCTCAATCATGTCCAATCAACTGAATTTAGCACAGGTGGCCTCCAATCAAACATCTCAAGGATGATCAGTGGCAACAGGATGCACCTGAGCTACATTTTGAGTGTCATGGCAAAGGCTGTGAATACTTATGTACATGTTATGTTTTCGTTCTTTATTTTTAACAGATTTGCAAAAAACAGTATTCACTTTGTCATTATGGGTTGTTGTGTGTAGAATGTTGAGGAAAATAATGAATTTAATCCATTTTGGAATAAGGCTGTAACATAACAAAATGTGGAAAAAGTGAAGCGCTGTGAATACTTTCCGGATGCACTGTATGTTATCAGCACCTATTTAGTTCAAACGTATCAGTTGATGTACCTGCATTGATCTGTTCAGAAAAAGAGCAGACGTCAACCCCACAGGTCAAACAGAAAAGGGCAACAAACCCGAATTGTTCCAATATTCAGACATTGAATTGACATATAGTGAGCAGTGATAGAGGACATGGTGGAAGTAGAAGAACAGGAAGTGTTAGGTTAAAGGCTTTCTTCATACATTTTGTTGTTGTATATGCCTGAACATATTCCATCAGCTCGAATGTAAGGATGCGACGATGTTTACTCAAGTCTGTGTCGGTGTAAACATTATCATCTATTTGCTTCTGTATGGGGATGTGAGAACACCGCAGTGAAGTATTTACAATGGACAGTCCTGTTGCAGCGCATCCGTGATTTGTCCTCCACAGCCTCACAGCAGTCTTGACCAGAGAAAGTGTACTTTATTGACACAAAGTTTGTTCCTCTTAGGCATCTTCAAATTCTTTCTCCAGTGTGATATGACATCGCCGTTCGGTTCCAACAAAAGCCAGAGCTCTTCAGCAGACGGTTGACATCTGGTCAGGTAAAATATTCTGTGATTTCCTCACAGCAGTTGATTCCAGCGTGTCATTTCTCTGTATAGCAAAGTATCTCAACACAGCAACATGTGGAAAGCATTTTCAGATGTGAAGAGGGAGTCTCTTAAAGGGTTATCGCAGAAGAGCTTGAGGTGTAATGGTTTCTATCTTCGCTTTCACTGAAGAAACAACTGATAAAACTGATTATTATCATAGATCCTTTTCGAAGTGTCAGTTCAAGATAAACACGTACACGTTTATTAGGGGAGGAGCTGAATCTGGTTTGAGTTTCCAGTGGAATCCCCAAGTCACTGTCTAAGCCTGATTTGCCTGTGTTACAGCATGGAAACAAAAACAATGTCATTGTTATCTAGCTCCTCCCACTATTAGGATCCACCTTAAAGGTACACAGTCCTTATATCACGACTGCACCAGTCATTCAGCGTAGCAATCTGAACTGGTTCCAGGCTACATGCACAGGTATGGAGTCAAACTAATTTGTATGATTTATATATAACATAATTATGTATCGGAAATTATAGAATATTAATTTATTATGAACAGAGGCTTCCAGTAAGCATGTCATGAATGTCTTGTGTGTGTCAACCTATTTCTATACAAATTAGTGTACTTCTTTTCATCCTAAAAGACCCAAACATGTAGAGTTTTGATTGTTAACCGTAGTAGTGTTTTTTCACAGCAGACATTTTGACTTAAAAGCAGTAACTAAGTGTTGCAGTGTGACGGTGAACCAGCACACTATTACTTACGCCTGTGCTTTTCCTAACGTGACTGCTCTAAATGTTAAAAAAAGGTTTATCAATGCGAGTATGGGTGAAAAACAGCTGTCAACATGTGTTCTTTAACCTGATAGTCACCCATGACCTTGTTGATATCACTGCTGCAGTGCAAGGCACTCCCACGACAAAGTCCACAGTAATGGTTAGAGTAAGTGCCATCAGGCTACTAATGAGTTTAATTATTATTAAGGAATGCTGTGGCATTGCATCAATATAGAAATGTTTTTTTTGGTACTTAGATGTTTTTCTTTTTTCTTTTTAAAGGTGAAGTTCAAGAGGATGGCTGCTCAGGTAGAGGTTCAGCCTGGGGAGGTAGGTAGGCCAGTGGTTGGAGGACGACTTCACCTGAGTCCTTTGACTGACTCCAGCAATAAGAGTCCCTTCGAGATCCCCTCTGTGAACCAGTCCCATATTATCACCCCAGAACCAAACAAGCCTGTCCCAGGCCCCAAGCCACGGCTCACTCCCAAACCTTTTGCTGTGGAGAGAAACCCCACTATTAGGCCCATACTTGCACCGAAGCCCATAACCAAGCCCCGGCCGGAGCCCACTCTCCTTGCTGGATACAAACCAGAGTCTCCATACAGTCCAAAACCTCAGCAACCAGCTGCCCCTGTCCAACCCAGGTCAACCAACCCCAACCGACCTGCCTCTACCTCCTTTAATACAACTAAGTTGAACACTGGACAAACAATCAAGCCAATAGCCCAGCCATTTAAACCGGCCCCTCCTCTTGACCTTGGAGACCCCAGCAAACCCATTCCTACTTTAACAACAGAGAGGCAGAGACCTGGTTCATCAAACTTGGTCTATTCCAAGAGCCTTAAACAATTTCTAGCATCAGACTGGTCTGGAACCACTAACAATCAAGGTGAGAAGGACCAGATGGCATCCAGCCCTGTCGGGTCCTCCATTACTAGAACCAAGTCCATGGGTTTTCTCATTCAGGTAGGGCAGGAGGAAGAAGAAAAAGAAAAAGAAAACCCTGAGGCAGCGGTGGTGCTGCGGCCAAAGCCCAGAGCATCCAGGCCCAGACCTGTGTCAGCCATTTTCCTTGACAGTCCGACCAAGACGGAGACATCAGTTCCTGCCTTGCGCTGGGCGAGACGACCGCTTTCAGCTGATCTCACGTCCAAGTTTGAGTCAATCGGTCTGTCTCTGCACCGTAAAACACAAAAAGACACTAATGAGAACACTCCAGAGGAAACCGGGCCGACACAAAAGAGAGAGCAGGAGAAAACACCTCAGAGTGACACATCACAAAGTAGTGATGGTGCAAGTGACCAAAAGACTCTCAAAGAGAGCGAAGAGGATAAGCGTGCAGTCAGCATCAAGTCACGAATGAGTTTCCTCGATTCATCCTCCTCTCCTAAGGCCGGTGTCGCGGACCAAGAGTCGGATCTTCACTCTCCAGTGCAGCCAGTCCCTGAAACAGAACCAGCAGTGGGTGTCAAACAGCTCATCAAGCAGCTGACAGAGGACCCAGCACCAACTCCGAGTCCTATTGTGAAACCAGTACTGAAGCACCGGCACTTACCCCTCGACCTGACTAAAAGGTACGGGCTGTTTATAAGAGGCTTGTTTGAGATGAGCCACTCCTGCGCAGAAGCGATCGCCGCACAATGCATGCGCGTTAGATTTGTGTCCGACTTGATCCCGACTTGCTCTGACATCACACGTGAGCGACAATAACCTCTCGAGATGGAGGCGGACGCAGTTTTTAGAGCGAGGCACCTCAGTTGTTCTCCACCACCTGCAAGACCGAGAGCATGATGGCACACGTCTGGCTGTCTCCCAATCAAAGAGCTGATTGGCTCTTAGTGTTGACAATAGGTTTTGTAGAAATTCGAAATTTTCGATGTAAATGTATTATTTCACACTAGATTGGTAGCCACTAGTGCTACGAGAGGTTTAATCTAAAAACATATATTGTGTTTTTGATAATAGTAAATCTCATTTATACAACACCAATCAAATTGAGCATCAACGTGTTTTACATGACAGACATAAAAAAGAACAAAGGATGGAACACAATGGAGATACACACGCGTGTCCACATAAATATATATATATACAAACACATATAAATATATCCAACTGTGGCCTGCAAACTACAAGTAGCCTCCAGGTGGGATCTAACAGGATGTTACTGTGACTTCCTCTGTATTCTTTGAAGGCTGTTGTAAGATGTCCCACTTGACCGCTGTGTTTCGTCAACGCCCCCTGCAGCCGTCTGATCTCGTCCACGTTCCAAACGAGGCTCATCTCAAACAAGCCTCGCGTCTTAATGCCTCAGCTCGCTTTTGTGCAATGTGTTTGTCTACGAGTTTCTTTGTCATGCATGGCTTTTGTCTTGTGTGATGTATGTTCATCAGGTTTTCATCCGAGAGGTCGCCAGACAGTGTTTTCCTCAGTGAGGCAACAGACTGCGATGAGATCAGCAAAGATCCTCAGAGGAGGGTAAGAAAGGGACTTGGCTTCGTAGGAACTGGTTTCTGTTGGGCTCAGTCAATGTTTAACAGGCACATGAGAAACAGTGTTACAGCTTTCGTGTGTATATTTTTTGTGGATACGTGAGTGTTTAAAAGAAAATTTCCCGAGAGGAAATGGAGCATTGCAGCAAAATGGCCTTTTACTTGCTGAATACACCTGTGAAACCTAATGCAGGTGGCACAATAATCATCCCCGCTGGCTGCCGGTTATGAAACACACAGAGGAGATCAATGGGAAAAGGTCCACACAGAAAGGCTTTGATTAACTCCTCTGCACCACACCCACTGTTATGAGGGATACAATTACTATGTTGACAGTCCGTTTAAATCCTGTGAGGGCTCTCTTTTTCCTCCTCTTATGTCGTGAAGTCACATTTGTTTTTAAAGCTTTTTATTTCCGTCACATAATTCCACATTTGTTGTAACATTCAAATAGTGAAATCGTAGAAGAGAAAAAAAGCATGATTGTTACATAACTAAATTAACTTTGACTACTCATTTTCTGTTATCACCTAACAATTCTCAACATATTTTTGATTTTCCTTAGATTGAAGAGTCAGCTATCAGCCCCAATGACCAGAGGACATTTGTGGATTTAAAAGACTCCCAAGAGGTATTCAAAAAGGCCTCCCCGCCTGAAGAGCCTCAGGGGGGCCAGGACATTGGCGCCACCTCCAAGGAAAGTGTTCCCAGGAGTGACCTACAGACAGTGAAAGCATCCTTGTTTGAACATGTTGTGGAGAGGCACAGTGTGCTGTTGGTGGAAGAGGGCAAGCCTGTAAACAAGCCTCATGAGTCGCTCAGAAGCCTGTCATTTAAGAGAGGAAAGGCTGAGGAGGAGGGAACTCTTGTCACTGCCACCTACAAAGATCCTTTATCTCCATCAAGTCCTCTGAGGGTGTCGCATGCCTTTGACACGGTGCAGGCAGTGGAAGGGAGCAGGGCCGTGAGTGAGAACGTCCCATCGGCTCAGTGGGAGGATAAGGCCATGACGCTACGCTCCAGGCGCTCCGAAGGGAGCAGGCCGGTGGAAGAGCGGACCGGTTCAGCCCAAGACGAACCAGCTTCGGCTGCGATGCCAGAAAAGCAGCCTCGGTTTCTGAGAGTGGGTGCTTTGCATAAGTGGAACTCTCCAGGTCTTGAGACAAGTGTGGAGAAAGGGATGCTGAAGGAAACGCAAAGGGAAGAACAAGAGGCTTTGGATCAAGACGGGCACGGGGAGCGAGACGCTGAGCAGGAGGAAGTGGCCGCAGCTCCAAAACGTTTGAAAATGCTGCAGTCGGAAGAGCAGCCAAAGCCCAGGGCAACCTACTTTGCTCTGACTGGACAAATGCATGAGCCAGTTTCTCCTGTTGATGCAGGAGAAAGCATAGGGGACGAGGCTGGGCCCTTTGACAACATGTCTGTGAGGGCTGAACCCGACGGTTCTAAAACAAAGCTTATTCCAATAAGGTGGAATCCAGCATTCGATGAATCTTTGGGAAAAAACTCTCAAGTCAAAGTGGAGGAGTTGATGAGGAGGCACATTTCACAAAGCGAGATCAGATCAACTTTGGATGAACAGACAAAAGAGGAAATGATGGAAGTCGAAAAGAAAAGAGAACTACAAAAAGAGACCGAAAGACACATGGCAAAAATGAAAGAGCATCAGAGGGAAAAACAGAGACAGCTGGAACTGGAGAAAGAAGCACTTTTGGAATTTGCACGGATGAAAGAGAGGGAAATGCAAAGAGAATTTGAAAGGCAAAGACAGAAAGCCTTTGAGAAGGAGAAACAGGAGTTTGAGGAGAAACAGCGGGCACTGGAAAGGCAGAAACAGTCGGAGCTTGAACAAAGACAACAACTGCAAGAGCTGGAACGAGCGAAACTAAGGGAACTTGAAAAAGAGAGGCTATTGCAACTTGAGAAAGAAAAACGCCAAAAATTAGAGAGACAGAAAAAGATTGAAAGAGAGAAGCTGCGAGAACAGGAAAGGGACAGACAGCAGGAACAGGAGAGGCAAAGACAAAGGGAGGAAGAGAGGCAGAGAGAGCTGGACAAGAAAAGACAGCTGCTGGAAATCCAAAAGGAGAAACAGAAAATGGAAGAGCTGAAGAGAATTCAAGAGTTTGAAAGACTGCAACTCTTAGAGTTTGAAAATCAGAAGGAAAAGGAGGCTCGGAAGGAAAAAGAGACACAGCAGCTCATGGAGCTCGAAAAGCAGAGGCGTCGAGAGAGGAGAGAGAGAGAGGAGGCAGAGAAAATGAGACAGGTTGCATTAGATCAGGAAGTTATCAGAATGAAAGAGCTCAGTAAAGAAAGAG
This sequence comes from Pseudoliparis swirei, assembly GCF_029220125.1. NCBI lineage: Eukaryota > Metazoa > Chordata > Actinopteri > Perciformes > Liparidae > Pseudoliparis > Pseudoliparis swirei. The sequence goes on from NC_079394.1 coordinate 8,431,185, forward strand.
AAAGGCAAAAGGAGCTTCAGAAAGAGATTGACAGAGAAAAGCAGAGAGAGATGGAGAGACAGCAACAGAGGGATTTAGAGAGACAGAGACAACTAGATTTCGAGAGACAAGAATTAGAAAACCAGAGAGAGCTGGAGAGACGGAGTCAGAGAGATTTAGAGAGGGAGAGACAGAGACAACTAGATCTCGAGAGACAAGAATTAGAAAACCAGAGAGAGATGGAGAGACAGAGAGATTTAGAGAGGGAGAGACAGAGACAACTAGATATCGAGAGACAGGAATTGGAAAGCCAGAGGCTGAGACAACGAGAACTGGAAAAGGAAAAGCAGAGGAAAGAGAGCTTGGAGAGAATTAAAGAGATGGAGAGAAGACAGCTCCTGGAGTTGGAGAGGCAACAGCAGACAGAGAGGGACAAACAGCAACTTCTGGAGCTGGAGAAACGCAGACTGAGGGAGAGTCTGGAAAGGGAGGAGGCGGAGAAAATGAGACAGATAGCCAAGCAGCAGGGAGCAGAGAGGCAGCGGCAAAAAGAGAGGCAGAAGAAAGAGGAACAGGAGAGGGCGAGGTTGGAGTCATCCCCTCTCAGGCCTCAAGCGGTGGATCTGGACTCTGTGCTCCGAAATGAGCCGCTGTCCAAGCCGACTTCTCACCGCAGTGACACAGCAACGCGATGGAAGGAGCCATCCCCGAGACTAGAAGCATCTTACAAACCTGCCATCCTTGACATCGACTCTTTTACGTCTCAAGTTCAGCCCTCCTCCAGTAAAGACTTGTTTCCTGTTTCTGGTATTCAGGGTGTAGACGCTGCATTTGGAGCTAGATTACACCCCCCTACACCTGATGTAGATGTTAGCTGGAGGTCGCCACAACAGGCTCCAGGTATCACAAGCCCGGTATGGACGACATCTCTTCAGGACCCGTGGGAGCTGCGGCTTGTTGAGACGTCTGTGGACAAACCTGTAGCTGAACCCAGAAAACACACCAACAAACTCAGCCTAGAGCAGCTCCTCCTCAGGCAGGAGGAGCGACTCCCACAGAGGCTGTCCAGCAGTGGTCCCGAGGAGCAGATATGGTTCCCCCGAGAGCAGCAGCCTCAAGACGGCAGTGCAGAGGACCGCAGCCAGAGGAGATCACAGGCATCCAAGGTGAGTCGGATTTGTCCAGGAAATACTATTTAATACAGGCAGCATCTTCCAGCTCTGAACATTTTCAGCCAATGCATTTGTTTTCTAGTTGTCAGCAGGGGGGGCGACTCCTCTGGCTGCAAAAATAAGTCAGATTGTATATAAGTCTATGAGAAATGTACCCCGCAAGTTTATTGTCTCATTTACTTTGGTCCCATTTAGAGTAAAATTTACGACGAAGCAGACGATGCTTTAGGGCGTCACTTTAGGGCGTCACTACCTTGTGGTTGACAGGCTGCTGCCATGGCGTTGTTCGGTCTGGAAGTTTTCTGTGTTTTTGGTCTTTGAACTTTTGTGTTTTTAGTTCATAAAAGTTAATTGTGACATTTCTATGGTCTGAAATGCTCCACCCTCTCGTGTCACTTTTGGTTGCAAAAAAAAAAACTTATTGCAAAAATGCTCAGCTGGAGGTTTTAAAACTAGTCTAGAAACTAATGGGGGACGTCACGTTGACTACGTTCACTTCTTATATATCAGTTCATGTGGACATTGTTTGTAATTGTTACAGTATTAAATTCGATTAGATATTATTTTATTCATCCTCAGGGGGAAATGATGTGACGCAGCAGCAAACATGTTTACAAATATACAATACAATCAAATAAAATAGGGCATGTTACATTTAACAATTTAAATAATAATGGAAATGAAAATATAAAAATGGTGAAATCAAATACAATATATGGTATAACTGCGACAATCTTCCCAGTAAAGATAAATATCTCACAATAATTTAAAGCAGGTTGTATTATGTGTGTTATTATCTGTTTTTAAAGTGCTCAAGATACTGAGATAAACCTGTATGGGACAACGTTCACACAGTCATCGCAGTTTGTACACGTGCCATCATCAAAGTATAAAACTGCCAAAATGTGGCAACGGGCTGTCTGTTTATTTCTGACCTGCTCACTGACTATACCCCCATCAGACGCCTCAGGTCTTCAGTCAGTGGCTTTCTGGTTGTACCCAGAATAAGATCTGTAGCTGGTAAAGGTACTTTTAGTTACTGTGGCTCTCTGGAATGTGTGCATGTGTGAGGGTATTGTGTGTAAAGTATTTGATTTATGTTGAAATGTAAAGCACATTGAGTCTTTCTATCATGAAATGTGCTCTATGAATAAGTTGTCTTGCCTTGAAATGCCAGAAAGCAACAAAGTTCAGAGAGAAAATAGTCTAAAGTTAAAATTTGACTATAGTTGGACGAAAATGGCTCTCGTTCCAGCAACGCCATTCTTCCTTCTTCTTTCATTGAACTAATATTATCGCCTGCCGTTGCATGTCTGCTGGATACTACATTTAAATGTATCTTTTAGAATTTACATAACATTGCTCAAATGTAACCACCTTCACATCATGGCATGGCATCTGTTGGAAGTGATCGTAGCATTTTTGTCCATTCATCGATGCTGATTCTGTTCGTTAGGTCAGACTTCTCCTTGGGGGACTGCCCCGTGTATGCGTCTGCTTGAGCCGTGGAAGAGTGACCGCAATGCACGTGAAACCTCAAATGTAGATCTGAAAGGGGTCAATCTAAATGTGTTTTTCTTTAACAGCATGGCAGTGAACAAGTTTAAATAGTATCTGTTGATGTGAAGTTGACTCTGGTGTCTGTGTGTGTCTTAGGAGTTGAACAGGATGCGGTCTCGCAGTGTTTCGCGGCGATCGGCTCCTTCAAGCTGTGTCTTGGAGAGAAGCCTTTCCAGGATTAGGAGTCGCAGCGCCCACCGAGAGCAGGACGACGACGGCCCGGTGAGTCAGGCTGCTGCTGCTCGGCATCTGCAACAGTTCAACTGGTTTCTGGGAAAGATGTTAAACAGTGACCGTGTTTACGTGCATTCGAATAACTGGCTTAGTCGGACTGAAATCGAATGATCCGTTTCATGTAAACACCTTTGTTCGACTATGTGCGGTCCGACTACGATCCGATTAACACCCCTGGATAACTCGATCCGATCCGGTTGATAATTCGACTATCGCGGCATGTAATGGTGAATTGGATTAGGAACTGGACTTTGCGTCTTTGCGCATGCTTGAGATCCCGCCGCCCTCCTCCCTCCCATGTCGTGACCCGGAAGTCGAAAGAGTCGAAAGAGACGATAATGTCACTATTAACATCATGCAAGAATAGGAGAGGGATGTAGCTTCGCCTTGCTCTCTGTTCGCCATCTTTCTCGAAATGTTGATGTTGTTGTTGTTGGTTGTTGTTGGTGGTGGTGAAGAGGTCAAGCGGAAATGGCTGTATCACCACGAGTTGTAATGAAAACAGCGCCGCCTATCGTATCGGATATGACATGCTTTCGGCCAATGATTCGAATTACTCACTGCCATGTATATTGGGATAACAGCAGATCCCCCAAAAGATAGCATAGTCCGACTAAAGCAAGATTCGAATTATACCATCATGTAAACGCACTGAGTGAGATGAGGAACAGCCTCTTCTCTTCATTTGGACGGTTGGCTGCGAGCCCTTTTATTCTAATCACTGTTTTCATTTTTGGAATGTTTATACAAAGTGTTGTGGAAACGGGGAGGGAAATCTGTGTGCACTTGTGTTTGCACTGTGAGTGTGAGCAGTATACAATGTTTGTCAGAGAGAGAGAGGGAAAGGCGTGTGCATTGAAGACAGACTCAGGTAGACGATAGAGGAATGCAGTTAGTTGACTGACCGTTGACAACTGATTGCGGTTGGTGCTCGGGTCATAACTGCTCGGGTGACTAATGTCGACGGCACTTTCTAGACTCTCCTTCACGCGTCACGATCCGTGAAAGTGGCGGCCAGAAATCTCCTCAGGCCTGTAATTCAGGATTGGATTCATCAAAATGGTTTATGAGCACATATTATTAGAAGCCTGTCGGCATGGCTCAGGGAGAGCCGTGAAAGGAAATGGCCTCAAATGATCATAGATAGATAGATAGATATATACTTTATTAATCCCCAAGGGGAAATTTGTCGTGACAGTAGCAGCAACACACAAGAATAAAAAACAAAACGCAAAATATAAGAAACAGGGATGAAAGATATAGAAGTATACAAGTAAGATAAAAGTAAAATACAAAACAAAATATATATGTAAATATACAACACACATGCATACACAGAGTGTATGTGTCCTGTAGCCAAACAGACACTTCATATTTAAGACTGTGTTCCTTAGTGTTGATTGATAACACCTATAATTCCTAACTCTTAATCTTGTTTATCAATATATTTTGAAATAGATAAGCTAACCTCTTTGTATGCATATTTGCAACGAAGCACTTGACATTCACTGTCAAATGTTTATTGACATGCAGAGTTGGGTGTTTAAATCGCTCTTGGTCTCGGAGTGTAATTGTAGGCCAAGGTTAAAGCCGACTCTTTCAGGTACAGTTGGTGCACTCTGCACGCTGCAGAGCTCTCTACCACCATCTAGCGGCTGCGTTTTACTTCCGGGTATCTGTATTATTACCCACGCTGTCCTCGGTTCTCGTGTTCTTTGGTTTGAAATGAGCTGAGCAGCGGACGAGATAATACCCACTGTTCAAAAGAGTGTTACATGTTGCTATAATGATATTATACAATTTGCAGGGCAACATTACCACTTCCTTTGTAGGATTTCAACCTTTATTGAGCCATGGTCTAGTTTGCCACGTCAATAACTAATTGTACACGCTGCACACACATACATGTGTACAAGAGAGGACATTTATGCGATTACTTATTGCACTGCAGGAACATTGTTTATTTTCAATACAGACATTTGTTATCTAATTGTCTGTTTCTCAGAGTTCTTTGTTATCCTGTCACTCACGATACCACGCTCCTCTCAGCTGATACCACACACCCAACGCAAAAATCTGAAAAGGGGGGGGGAGATTTGCAACTGTAAAAAAACAACATTTGAAAGTAAAAAATAATAAATCTGCAACTGAAAAATCATCATGGTATCGCGAGAATTCTGGCACAATGCTTTCTATAAAGCATATTCACGTGATTGGCAGTAATCAAAATTGACTGAATGAAAGTGGAAGTCCGAAACGCCAAATATTATTTTATATTTGAACGGCTCAACCTGATTACAGTCACTCATGATATCGTGCTCCTCTCGGTTGAAATAATACTTATTCAGTATATTTGTATTACTATTTGTTACAATTTGTTTTACAAATTTAGGAAAGCAATGTTGAAATCCAGCCTGATGTTCGCTTACACAGAGAAGAATGCTCTGTTGGTTCCACACGTTTAGCCCTACGGTTTGTTAATTAAATACAGGTATAAAATTGGTACTCTGTATTGGCCAATACCCAAAGCCCATGTATCGGTTTCAACATTGAAAATGTTGGACCGGTGCATCCCTAACCGAAATCCATCCGTGTAGGCAGATATAAGATATGATGGGTTTTCCTCCCTTGCATTTACTGGTGGAAGAGTCCTCACACAGATGAGATAATAGTTGGTGACATCATCGGTTTAAGTTGGAGGAGCCGAGTGCGAGTGTGGCAGAGCAGAGATGGGCACCGGGCTGAGAGCTGTGTTGTACGTGTGGTCATGCTGCCTGACTCCATACTGCCGCTGGGTAAGTGAGAGCACAACTCTGTTATTACAGATGTTTCTCTGTGACATGTATGTCCTCTTACATCACGCTGAATGGGAGGCAGTTATCATATACAGCATGCTGTGTGTATTCAAGCTGCATCCTATTTCATCTCCTTTGTGTGGTAGCTGGTTGGGTTTCTTGTCGGGGCTGCACACCGATGATGATGTCAGCGGGAGAGGGGAAGTGATGAGCAGCCATGATTCACTTCCCAGTAGGTGACGTTTAGTAACAATGGATTTTGAGCAAAGAGGCACATGATGATGATTATTATTATTTTCTTCATCATTTCTTAGTTTTGAATTTGTTTATGAAATGTTGGAAAAATTCACAATTTAACATCCATAATTTACCAGTCGGCAAATGTGATGTCTTCAAAAAATATGTTATTCTCCAACCACGCAAAAGCCCTTTATATGAGGATTTTTTTTAAATGTGAAAAGCAGCATCTTTTTAAGTTTGAGCAGCTGGAACCAGCAATTGTTTCACTTTTTTACTGAAGAGATCATATCTCAAAATAGTAAATACATTTTTTTGGTGATTGACAATTTGAGTATTTTTTTTTCAACAATCTTGAGAAGACTGGAGTAAACTATTAATACTTTTTGGGTACCAGTCGCTACAGGACAGTAATGAATGTTATTGATTCAAGATTCAAGATGTTTTATTTGTCACATACACACACAGGGTGTGCAGTGAAATGAAAGTGGCAATGCTCAGCAGGAATGTGCAAGGGCAACAAGTACACACTATTTACAATAAAAAACAACACAATATTTACAGTAAGTGTGTGTGTGTGTGTGTGTGTGTGTGTGCCTAAGAGGGGCAGTTGTGTGGGTCTATGTGGGGGTCCTGGTGAGGTCGGAGTTCACAGTCCTGATGGCCTGAGGAAAGAAACTCCGTCTCAGTCTCTCTGTTCTTGCAGCGTGACTACGGAGGCGCCTGCCTGACCGCAGCAGCTGAAACAGTCTGTTGTTGGGGTGGTGAGGATCCTTCATGATCCTGCCGGCTCTGGTTCTGCACCTCCTGGTGTACAAGTCCTGCAGGGTGGGGAGTGTAGTTCCAATAGTGCGTTCAGCCGAACGCACTACTCTCTGCAGAGCCTTCCTGTCCTGAGCGGAGCAGTTGCCAAACCAGGCTGTGATGCTTCCTGTCAGGACGCTCTCTACAGCTCCAGAGTAGAAGGACTGACGGATCCTCTGGGAAACTTTAAATTTCCTCAGCTGCCTGAGGTGGTAGAGGCGCTGCCTTGCCTTTCTCACCAGAGTGTCTGTGTTCGTTGACCATGTCAGATCCTCGGTGATGTGGACTCCCAGGTATTTATAGCCGCTCACCCTCTCCACAGTAGTCCCGTTAATCCCCAGTGGTGAGTACGTCCTCTGTTGTTGTACCCTCCTAAAGTCCACAATCAGCTCCTTAGTTTTGGTGACATTCATGATGAGGCTGTTGTCCCGCACCAGAGTGACAGAGCAGCAACTTCCTCCAGGTAGGCCTTCTCGCCGTTGTCGGAGATCAGGCCCACCACCACTGTGTCATCCGCAAACTTGATGATGGTGTTGGAGCTGAACCTGGCCACACAATTATGTGTGTACAGGGAGTACAGTAGGGGGCTGAGGACGCAACCCTGGGGATCCTGTGTTCAGGGTGAGGGGTTTGAGGTGTGTCTGCCCACCCTGCCCACCTGTGGCCTGGCGGGCAGGAAGTCCAGGATCCAAGCACCCAGGGGGGTGTTCAGTCCCAGCTCAATCAGCTTGCCGCCAGTCTGGAGGGGACTATGGTGTTGAAAGCTGAACTATAATCAATGAACAGCAGTCTCACATAGCCCCCTCTGGCTGTCCAGATGAGAGAGTGTGGTGTGCAGTACCTGGCAGACAGCATCATCCGTGGATCTGTTTGGGCGGTAAGCAAACTGCAGCGGGTCCATGGAGGAAGGGAGGAAGGCGCAGATGTAGTCCTTTATCAGCCTCTCAGCATTTCATGACCACCGAGGTGAGGGCCACCGGTCGGTAGTCATTCATACATGCTGGAGAAGCATTCTTGGGCACAGGGACAATAGTGGATCTCTTGAAGCAGGCGGGGACCACGGACTCAGCCAGGAGAGGTTGAATATTGTGGTGAACACTGGAGCTAGCTGGTTAGCACAGGTCTTCAGTACTCGCCCAGATATGCCATCTGGACCTGCAGCTTTCCTGGTGTTCACCTCAACAGAGCCCTCCTCACACTGTGCTCGGTCACAGAGAGTGTGTGTTCATCCCCAGCGGTAGAACTCACCTCGGCTACGCTTAACGGTGTTGTTGTTAGCGGAGCTAGCGCTGTTGTTGCTAGCCTCAAACCGTGCATAAAATGAGTTCAGGTCGTCCGCTAGGGATGCGTCGGCACTCACCATAGCGGGGTCTGCTCTGGTAGTCTGTGATAGTCCGTAGCCCCTGCCATAGGCGCCTGGTGTCGCGCTGCTCCATCTGTGATTCCACTCTGTCTCGGTACCTCCTCTTGGCCTCCTTCACCGCCTCCTCAGTCCATAGACCGCTGCCTTGTACTCGCCCATGTTGCCGGATACAAGACCGGAGTTATAGGCAGCTGTGCGGGCGTTCACAGCTTCACGGATGGATCTATCAACCCACGGCTTTTGGTTAGGAAAGACCCTAACTTTACCGTGGGGACGATGGTGTCCGCTAAGCGTTGCTATGAGGCTCATTGCTACTTCAAAACCGCTGACGCCACTGGAACTGGATTGGATCATGTCCCAGTCGACGACACGCAGAGCGCCCTGTAGCTCAGCCTCTGATTGGTCAGACCACCGCTTCGCCTCGTCACTACCGCTTCCCGCGATCTTTTGCGGTACTCGGAAGCAAGAAAATGGCGGCATGGTCCGATTTGCGAACGGAGGAGAGAGACAGCCTTGTAGCCTGTCTTGAATGGCGATAGCAGTGGTCCAACGTTCTTTCCTCTGGTAGCACACGTAATGTGCTGGTGAAAGTTCGGCATGACTTTTTAGGTTTGCCTATTAAAGTCCCCAGCCACCACCACAGCCGCCGGGATACTTGTCCTGATGCCGACATAACACATCATGTAGGTCCGATAGTGCTACGTCGGTGTCCGCTTGTGGTGGTATGTAGACGGCTGTGGTGATGACCGAGCTGCACTCCCGGGGAAGGTAGAATGGACGGCATGAGATCGTCAGATGTTACAGGTTCGGCGAGCAGGAACGAGAAAGAGTCTTAATGTCCTTGGGGTCGCACCACTTGTTGTTAGTCATGAAGCAAACCCTCCACCCTTAGATTTACCAGACTCTTCCGCTCTGTCTGAACGGAAAACAGAGAAGGACTCGGTTGGGCATATGACTCGATCCGCACCAGCGGGTCAGCCATGTTTCCGCCAGACAAAAGATGTTACAGTCCTCATGTCCCGTTGGAATCTGATCCTGCCCTAACATCATCCATCTTATTTTCCAGAGACTGGACGTTAGCAAGAAGGATGCTGGGCAGAGGTGGACGGTGGGCTTGAACTCTCAGTCTGTTCGAATTCCGCCCGCTTCCCTCGATGTTTTCGTCGCCTCCCGTAGTAGCGGCTCCACTGTTGTTGTTGTGGTTCGCTCGACGATCTCCGCCGCCACGCTGGATCGATGGAAAAAGTGGACAAAACCCCTTGTTTTGCGCAAAAGTTTATGTCCAAAAGTGTGCTGCGGTCGTATGCTGTTAGTGCCGATGTGTTTGTGGCAAAGAAAATATTTTAAAAAAACACAAAAACTAAAAGAGCGCACAATCTCCGCGGAGCTACCTCGACGGCGTCTGGACACAGCCGCGCCATCTTTTTGCTATAACTGATCCTGCTGTAACCTCCAGATGCTTCATATGAGAACTTTATCTTTATCAGTCTGTGTCACCGTGTCCTTAATAGTACCCAAGAAGAGGGCAGCCGTTTTCAAGTTGAGCAGTTCATGAGAGAGGTCAGTTTGTAAGCTGAGAAACTGAGAACCGCACAGATGACCTGCCTTTAACGCAGCACTTCAAAGAACAGTTAATCAGATTACCTGTAGGGGGCATATGTAGACCGGGATTCAGCTTGAATGAGCTCCCCCAGTTTGCTCCCTCTGAAGTGTGTCTGGAGTCGCCCACTGTGGCTTTATTCAGGTTTCCAGTTCACTGGCTCCAAATAACAAAGACTTGATTAAGTTGAAAGAGTTTTTCTAGCCCGTTCTGCTGATTGTATGCGTCTGACTCAGCGAGATTTAAGCAAACATCCATTTGACTGTTGTGACTCCTGCTTTTGGCCACACTGCGCCGGTACGCTTGATAATATACGTACATACTCACTGCCCTGGTAGAGCCACACCTGTTGTTGCTCTGTTTTCTCTCATGCACGCCCAATCACTCTATGAATAGTTTCTCTCTTCATGCTCTTTTCTTGTGCTCAATTCTACTCGATTGCGTCACACTTTGTTTTGAAAGGAGACTTTGTGTCCTAGCTTCTCTCATCCTTCCTTCCATACGTGTTTCCACTGCCTCTCGGCTCTGGCTGTGACACTTTACTGTCTTGCCCCGCAACTGAATCGGGCTGGAGCGGTAGCGCACCGCAGAACATATATCACCCTCCTCTCTCCCTCCCGCTCTGTATCAGGGACCTCCCATTCTCTCGCTCTCTCTCTCACTCCCTGCCTCCGCTCCACACTCCCTCTCTCCACCCAGTTTCTCCTTGACAGTGAGTCCTATAGCGCTGAGAGCAGCACTGCTGACGCATTTTCCTCTACCTGCCCGTACCTGCAGAAAAAGGCGAGGAGAGAAACATTTCTCCTCTGGATTTGACTTCCCCACCACAGCTCTCTGCTGTTTCCTCTGTTGGGCACCGCATTGATTGCCCTCTGGTTTTTCTTCTGGAATACGTAGGACTACAGCATCTTTTCCTTTGCCACCAGCTGCCCTGCACCATTTCTCCTCGCAGCTTTTTGCCAGAGGGGGGCACAGTATCTGCCACCATGGAAATGTAGCCTTGTCGGATGGATGGATCTTTCCTTACTTTTAACCTGAGCCTTGGTTTGGAGTCAACGCATCGTCGACTGCTCTGGGACCGCTGTCAGTTAAGCTGTAATTGAGGCCGGGATTAGTCCAGAAAATCTCACATCTGGAACATTGGCAGAGGTGTCGCAGAGCATTGTTAACGAAACTAAGTATTATTAGCACAGTGGACCTGAATGCTGTGTCAAACATAACCAGTTTGTCGAGGATGGGTTTCTATTGTTGTTTGTCTTTTCTGTACTGTTGGTAGATAGTGCAGGTTTTTTTTAGGCTGTCTCATAGAGTAGTGCCCTGCATAACTAATAGTAAGTGCTGGAGCATATCATAGCTGGCATATCTTATGTGTATTGAAATAGGCATTAGAAAGCTTCAGCATTCAGGTCAGGGGGACAGGCTGGAGCCGTCACCGTGATGAGTTGAAACAGTCCCGACGGATCCATTGGGACTGCACTGCAGAAAGCTCTTTTAGACGTGAAACGGAGGAGACACTCGGTCCTGCAACGGTCAGGAACTAACTGGAGTTATTCTTGCTGCAGTGCTATAAGCAGCAGATGCTATCAACATCACCACATTGGGCTGAGCTGTGTTGCTCTCTGTCACCTTCCTCACTGCTGCAGTATCGACCCGGCAGCACCCACCAGTGAATACTTACGACACGGTCCCTGCTCCAGCATACCGAGACACTAATGGTTCTCTGTTGCTGTGATCACAACTAGTCACAGTTCACCGACTTCATTCGGACACACCAAGTCTTGCCAGTCGTGGGTTGTGATGGAGTATCTGGGGGACAAGCTGTCAGTGGCCCAATCTCAGATGTCGGGATGGATGGGAAATGTCCGTCGCTCCCTTCACGGGGCATTGGGCTTTTTGTCCAGCCCGGTGGAGAGGGGAGGCCTGGGAGAGGACGGGCTTGGGGACTTCAAGAGAACCAACTCCCTGCGCTCCCTGGCTTCCCGCAGCAGGGAGTCCATCCGCAGGTTCTCACTACGCAGCCAGCAACGTCTGTCCTTACGCAGGCGCACCGCACCCAACACCCCCACTGCTGTAAGACAACACACACATTTAAAGTACAAACGCACACCAGGGAAGCACCAGTATCACAATTCACCTCCGATACCAAGAACAAACTAATCGCAAGTATTTGCCAGGCGTACATGGGTTTCATACTTGAAGTGACCCGTAGAGTCGTCAACTATGTGCCCAGCAGTCATACTTTAACATGTGTTGAAGTTAAATAAAGCACAAGTGGAATTCAAGTCATTTTGCAGCAATGTCTGTGCAGTTCTGTAATGTTTCTGTGGTAACAGCTGCTCCCTAGTCAACTATTTGGTCTCTAGCCAAATGTGTACAAGAAGTTATCTATCTGCCTTCCTGATCTCATCAATTTCCTTCTATGCTTTTAGCACTTCTCCATCCTACGTTGTCCTTGGCACATTGTAAACCTTTCTTTGTCTCTCTCCGTTTGTTTTGCAAAGCTGTGGTTATACTGGTTCTTTTTGTCAACTACTTGAAAAAACACAATTGTTGTTTTTTTAGGTCACATGGACTGACAAAATGAGGAAAAACCGGATTGGAGAAATTATGCTATGCTTTTGCCAAAAACTGAACTCTTGAAGAGGACACTTCTGATTAATTTGCCTCCTCCCTGATATCCAAACTGGTCTGTGCTCTAAATAAAGGACAGATTTTAGAAATCCATTTAGGGATGTGGATACATTGCAGAGAAGTTGTTTCTATCTTTAGGATACGCCTGTTTGCTAAACTACCGTCCAACACCTCATGAGTCACAACTCTTAAAGATAAGGGGTATTTTGATGACGCCTGTGTGTCCGTCAGTTGTGCTGGCATATCCTATTAGGTCTGAAACGCTATCGACTGTGGTTGTGGTCTCTGGGAGCAACTTGCCTCCCCACTCGGCCAGTGATAAGTGGATGCGTGACAGTATGAGGTCGGTAATGGCTGAATGGTAATGGGCAGTGTCCACATAGCCAGTAAACAAACAAGAGGAGGCAAGGGAGGTGGAAGTGAGACAACCTTTTTTCCTGAATTGTTAAACAGTATGTGGAAACTTTTAATTTATAGTATATACATGTGTATATACTATACGAGTGACAACTGCAACATACCACATTCACGGATGCTGAAAGTGCACAATCTCTCCTGTAGCTCTGCTATGTCTCACCACAGTCATGTATTTGGCGTTTGGTTGCTTTGAATAGGATTGGCTGCCATTTAAAGCAGATGATGGAAATATTGAGCTTTGTATGACCATCGAGAGGGATTACATGTTTTATTTGTGTACTTTTTGCATGGACCTGTGCCAATCAGTGACAGCATGTGCAAAAAGCAATTTAAGTGAAATGTTATTTTCCCGATGGGAGAAATATGAATGACAAACACGCAACAATCCATTAACAAGCTTGGACGGATCATAAATATCAGATGTAATTTATTACTCAAATGATTTGGGCTTTTGGATGTTCATAGAGCGCTGTAGAGCTCAAGCAGTCAGATCTATTTGTTTTGGGGGAGGCTAGTGTGACCTGATGACTGGACAAACCAGTTTGTGAGAAGATTGTGAGCATTACCAAAATATAAACTAGATTTAAAAAATCAAATGGTAACTGTAATTGCGATTCAATAATTACTTTTATTCTAACTACGTATAGAGGTGTAACTGCAGTGTAATTCTGCTTTCTATCTTGAAATCTTCTTTGGCGTCAGCTTTTACCTTTTATGTGAGACAACAACACTTTCAACAAATTGGAGATGCATCAATCTGGACAGTTAGGAAACTCCAAAAATAAAATAAAAACATCACCGGGCTGAAAGAAATGAGAACAACCCTTTAAGTCAGAGCCAGTGAATTCTGAGTAGAATTGTTAAGCCAAGTCAGGTTTTTAAATATTTCCCTCTGTTCTTACAGGACGCTTTGTACAGCATTGAGGCCTGTGTCTCTATGAACCACTTATGTAATGAAAGAATAACACTATGTTGGGTTTGCCTCGCAGTTCGTCTGAATGTAAGCCCTCTGACATGCGGCTAGGATGCCCATTTGTTGACATGGGATTAGTGTCTGTGGGAGCAGTGGTTTTGAATATCTGCAGGATATTGATATTGATTACTGCTGTGTACATTAGTGCATGCAGAGCGTATTTTCTCACTCCACCCTACCCAGATGGATAAGAGCATATGAGTAAGATAATGGTGAGTGGTGGCATATACCGTCTGTATAATGTTATGATTTAATGTATTGTCATGTGGCTGTTAATGATCTCACAGTACTTGAGATGTTCATGTCAAATCCCAGTAACAATAACTTGGAGAAGCTCATAACATGAGCATGAGCCACGGTACAGTCACAGTCAGCTGTTTGTTGACGTCTGCTGCACTACTGAGGAATGTGCACACCGTAACACATTTCTATGGTTTGAAAGGTCTGATTTGAAAATATCACTTTCAAACACCGACACTGCCGAGTACAGCACTGATGGGGATGTTAAATGGCACACATTGTTCAACAGGGCTGATAACTGGGTTCTAAGTTTGTGTATTAGATGCTTTTGTTCTTGTAAACACGTATATATAACTCTCCAATGTGTTCTCTGCTCTGGTGTAAAAACATCTGTTGGGTGCTTTGCAGAAAAGCCCTTCCCTTTTCAAGGAACACTTGTGTGTGTGTGTGATGTCGGGAACTTTGCGATCAGTGTGTTATCAAGTAGTAGTTTCCAAGGCCTCGATCAAGCCCCTTCCTTCTTAGATAGTCACTGAGTCCTATTTAGTGATCAGCCCTTTCTCTCCTTCATCCTTCCATTCATCCGCTCTTTGTTATGTTGTTTTCTCCGACACACCCTTCCTGTCTCGAGGAAGCTGGCTTTTGCTAATGTTATTAAGGAAAAGCCTTCCCCATGACTGATATAAAGTATTGCAACTGGACCTGTTGTTAGAGCAGAACTGAACATATTCTCTCTGTGTGTGTGTGTGTGTGTGTGTGTGTGTGTGTGTGTGTGTGTGTGTGTGTGTGTGTGTGTGTGTGTGTGTGTGTGTGTGTGTGTGTGTGTGTGTGTGTGTGTGTGTGTGTGTGTGTGTGTGTGTGTGTGTGTGTGTGTGTGTGTGTGCGTGTGCGTGTGTGTGTGTGTGTGTTATTGCCTAAACGTTTTGTTGTTGTTATAGTTTGGCCACTAAACCTGTATAACGTGGCTCTGTGTGTAGATTAATGCAGACTGCACCCAAAGAGAAAGTAAAAAGAGTCCAATGGGAACAATACTGTGACTGAATAATAAATGGAATGAGATTATGAAAGAGGCTCTAAAAGGCTTTCCATCTGCTTTGTGCAGCC
This sequence comes from Pseudoliparis swirei, assembly GCF_029220125.1. Lineage (NCBI taxonomy): Eukaryota > Metazoa > Chordata > Actinopteri > Perciformes > Liparidae > Pseudoliparis > Pseudoliparis swirei. The sequence continues at coordinate 8,446,294 of NC_079394.1, forward strand.
AGCCGTAAGTCGTTTCTTTTAGTTGCTGTGTTGTTGGCTGGCGCCTCTCTTCAACATGTTCCAGCAAAGGCCATGTTTGCCCTCTGTGTTGCTCGGGTGAGGGTGCGCTGTGGGTGTGTTTAGGTTGAGCAACACGCATGCACAGATAGGATAGGAATTTGTTTGTGGAAACGGTGATTACGGTGTACAGTGACGGGAAGAAGAGAGTAATGACATAATACCGAGTTCTCCAGCTGGAATGTCTGACCCTGCCTACTTGCACGTCGCTGCACACCTGTTCAATTTCTGCATTCAATGTGCATGATTGCATGTTTTCTGAAAAATCCAGAAATTGTTCCAATTCTGCTCTCAGAAAGGTTTAGGATCCAGATTTAACTGAAGTGATAGTCGGATAGTAAAAACGATATCTGAAACCTGCTTCCTCGACAGTGGGCTGCTTCCAACTCGACTTGTATGCCGTTATTTATGAAATGTTATGTTAAAATACACTAGGGATAATTTTGTGTAAATCTAGTGCCTCTTAAATAATTACCTATCAGTTTTTGCTTTGTCTTTCTCCCCCAAGTTAAAGATGAATTTGAGGAGTGGCTTTTTACAATTTTGTTATGCTCAGTCTATAGATATAGCGATAATACTGTTATCATGAATTATTTTTAATCAGAAAATCGCGTAGTAAATATGTAATATTCTTACAACACGACTTCAGACAATTTCTTTCCAAAATCCACAATCCAACAAGCTACTCCACCTCTCACAGAAATTGGCCAGGTGTGCAGTGGTTGGAATGTTTTTGTTCCTTATTTTCAACCAAGAGCAACACTGAATGCCTTTCGGGAGAGACCAGCCCCCCCCCCCCCCCACCTGCTTAGAACAGCTATAAACCTCTCTCCGATTACATGTCGTAAGAACTTGTTCTTTTCAAGCATACCCGGCTTCAGACGATCCAATAAGCATACCGTGACCTTTTAAGCCTGTGAATTAGTCTTTACAAATAATACATCAACTTTAATTTCTCGGTCAAAATCCATTGTATGTACGTATCATCGATGAAAGGACCATCAAGGTTGCTATTATTAGATCAGCACCCATTCAATACATGTGATTGATCTTTTGCTTCTGTTTTAATCCTGTAGCAAACCACTCACTAATGTTTCTATAGACTTTATGTCATACATGTTTCTCTGTAGTTTATTCTTTGAGGAAGACTTACTCATCTGGCTAAATAAGCATTGGATTGACCCTAAGATCACTAGATAAGTTAAGTATATAGTAAATATGTCTGAACAAAACCTCCCATCCAAATCAGATTGTATTTTGAACATGCATTGTCAGTGGAACAAGGACTTTTAAGTGTGTATTTAGGGGTAAGTGACCCTGTGATGTCCACGATAAAAGTGTGAGTACAGTAAATCCTTGAGAAGTGGATGTAGATGAGAACAAGTGATTTCTCTTATGCAGGGAACCTTGTTGAATATCATTCTCACTGTTCTGTTGTCTCTTTTCCTGTCAGGAAGGGCTTAGCTGATGAATGATGTCCTGCACTGCGTTTCTATTTCTTTCTTTTTTTCCACTCTTCACCTTTCTTATGTTCCCTCAATCCGACTGTATCGCAGTCACACTCTTCTTTCCGATTCATTGTCTCGCTTGCGCTCTTTTTGAAGTCCCCTTGAAGTCTCTGTGCTCTCACAAAGAAAACAAGGATAGCATTCATGACGCTCTAAGAATGAGAACTCTGATCTCACTGCTCACATGAACATCACCAGTGAACGTCTCTCTCAGTCTAGGAACCCGGGCCATTACCGAGCCAGGTGTATCGCATTTCTCTGTTCACCCTCAGGCAACATCTGAGGACAGAAGGATTTTCTATTGTTTTTTCCTATATAGGCCATGGTTATCGGTTCATGAGCAGGCGATCCTCTGTGAGCCCTGTGTGCTTTTCAGACAGTATGTCCTCTGTACCAGCCTCATTAAAAGTGGCATGGGTCAGTAGACCGCAAACACACACTCAATCACCCACCCATCTCCTTTTTTGTCCCCACTCTGATCCTGACTCCATTAACTCATCATTTCACCTTTTCAGACCGCTGGATAGGCTGCAGCTCGATGAGCAACACTGTTGGCTTTTCAGTAGCACTGATGACATCGATTACCCAACTACTGATTGATCTTGGCGTAGCACTTCCAATCTAAATGCACTATGCACGACAGTTCAGATGTCTAGTGCCAAGTGAAAGCTTCTGCAATGTTGGTTTCACTCAAACTGGTCTGTTCCAGTTTGATTACTCGCCATTTACTCATAACTGTTCCCTCCCTCTTGCCTTCAGGTGCAGCAGAAGCAAAGTGACAGTGGTGAAGAGGAGGGGAAGGACTCAGGAACACCAGTCCGTGACACTGACAGCCAGTATGGGACCTGGGAGACAGGACTGCGCACTGATGAGAGGTAAACGTACTGTAGTTTTGATGCGAGATGTCTCGTGTGTTTTTTTTGTTCAGTGTGTTTACAGGTTAAGAGTCAATGTTCACAAACGATTCTAATTGTCCATTGCATTGCAAAAAGGCATGAAAACACAACTAAGGTAACGGCAGCCGGCTCAAAAGGGAAATATCTATGCAAACAAAATGTCAACAGAAAATTATTTTGGTCATCTTTATCTTGATTTTTGCTTCCAAGAATGTGGGTTTATAACGACTGGATTCTGGTAGACTTAATTGAAACCTGACTGTGAGCTTGTGCCACAAAGTTGACACTAAAGTCAATCATTAGCTTTCGTTTATCAAATGTTTAAGACCACTTGAATCGACCTTGATATCAGTGCTCATCGATATGATAGTGAAATCTCTGTATAGTATTGGAACATTTCAAATTGCTTGCTATAATTTTTCTGTTTGTGCCTCTGAAATTAAGGACCAAAACACTTCTATAAAGATATAATTAATCAACTTCACTGCTGACATTTTCCAGGCTGCTATTTGTGATTTCATTACAAGATGTTTAAATAGTTTACTTCTCCCAATATGGTATGTAGTAGTAACTAGCCTCGCGATTAGATCACGATTCCCTCTTCAACAATTTAAATGTGCAACAAAAACAAAAGCAGAATCCGTCTGCTGTGCATTACACGTGGACTGTGATCTACAAATACAAGCTGTTCACCTCGCAGCTCAAAGACCGCTCGCCTACTCAAAGCTGTCGCATGTCATATGGATTGGCCTCGCAGCAAGCCGACCTTTGCTTCAGCCAGGTTTACACTTCACAACGTTCAAAGTAGTCAGATAGCTGTACAGGACACAACTTCCTGCCTTCGAGTCGGGGGTTTAGAAGTTGTCGTGGTTTTCATAATCCTTGACTGACCGGCAATCTTTCATCTGGAATCCCAGATACGGTCTACAAACTACGTTTTGTCACAAAAATACACACACAGGCTTAGTCATGTTTGTTGCTGTTGTTGTTGGCACACATGTTCACATAACAGTCTGTGTCCACACCTCTTTACTATTTCCCCTATGTAGATCAGTGACTGTGTTATCCATGTAAACATCCAACATCCTAATAGTAGCAATGACAACTTTGGTCCTTACGTCTCATTGGCTGTGGCTCCTCGACAGACTGTGTTGTGTGAAAATGACTCATAGCTCTTCTGCTGCTGGATTAAGTCACTGCGTCTCCCGACAGGAAAACACGACGGTGGAACTTCAGCCTGCATGCATTATTCCAGGCAAATATTATATAAACAGAGTAACTAACATTGGTAGCCAGAGCAACCAGTTAGCAGACTTCCTTGTGTTCAAAGCTCTGCAGGGTTAGAGAGCAACAGAGAGGAGAGGAAGAGGAAACAATCTAGCATAAAAGTAAATGAAAGCAAAATACAGTGAATACTCCTACTGAGTTGAAATGAAATCAAACTCCAGGTTTTGCTCTTTTACTGCATCCAAACAGAATTGTCCTCTTCCACATATCAATACATCTTAGAATTTAAACATTTCCACACTTCTATTATGTAGATGTAAAGTACTACAGCTCCTATAATGTAGATTATTGATTATGATCAACTAAAAGGAACAGTGATCTTCATTTTTTTTTAAACTAAAAATGATTCACTTGAACAGACTTGACCAAAAATGAATGAATCCTGCGAACAATCTTTGTTTGGCTGTGTAGCCACAGCCTGATACTGGTTAGACAGCTATGCCACAGACGGCCATTGTTGGGTAATTGTTTATAAGAAAAGTTGTAATAACTCCTGCGCTACCCTGTAACACACAGACAGATTGCTCTTCTGTGTCATTGCATCACATTGCAATCCGTCACTGACCTCCTGTGGTCAGAAAATAATATCACAACATTAACCAAAGCCAACATGAAAGGATAGTTATTCAATGCAAGTTTGTAAAAAGAAGGAAAACAAATTAGATATATTAATATATATATAATTCCTTTTGTTTCTAGGTGCGTCATAACTACCTACAGTCGAGTCAACAAAAGGAATGTTATGACTCAGACTGTTTGCTTGTAACTGCGGTAACCTCAACCTCACTTGTTTTCAGAGGTGTTTCTTAACTTTTTCTTTTCTTTAACAATTTCAGCCGCTCTCCCAGCTCTGAAAGCAATTTCAGCCCTTCACCAAGGAAGCCCACTTCCCCACGCCGGCCAGGTGATCTGGCCTCTCAGTTTGATACTGACGCTCTGGACGGCCTCCTTGCCTCCTCCTCACCTGAGAGCCCGCCGCTATCTTTCCCTGATGTAAGTGTTATTTCAGTTCACCACAGATCAAATCTTTTGATGGCACCTGTGC